>NC_044496.1:2953771-3001271 GCF_902362185.1 Chanos chanos | reverse complement strand
GAGAGAGATGGAGTGAGAAACAGAGACAGAGACAGAGAGAGAGGGAGAGAGAGATGGAGTCAGTTTGTGATTGAGATGTAAGTGCATGGATGTTTGACTGCTTCAGCATGGCTGAGAAATGCAGAATAAAGGGAGGCAGTTTGCTGTCAGATGGCGTTCAGTGGAGGGACTGAACACACACACAGGCCACAGGGATTGAGCTGTCACAGTGAGCACAGCACAGACCAAATGAGCTTGCTGTTTGTCCTCCTCACAACCAAAATGTATAAAGAAAAGTATGTGTGGAATGCAGACTGTGTGTGTTTAGTTGTGTGAACAGACTTAGTCTGTTAAGATCTGTTTGGAATGAGAAAAACAAAATAACCTTGGTGTCATTTCACCAAATGTGCATAATTATACAAGGCCCTGCGTGTGTGTGTGTGTGTGTGTGTGTGTGTGCGCGTGTGTGTGTGCATGTGCGTGTGTTTGTGTGTGTGTGTTTGCTTGCACTGATGGCTGGACCCAGTGGACGTGTGAACACTATGAAGTTATATTTCTCCATGAGGACAAAATGAATGCCGTGATTAAGGAGCGGAATGAAATGTCAGGAGTAATGGGTATAGAGGAGCCGGCCCTGGCTATGCCACTGTGAGGGGTGGGGTGGGGTTAGGGAGGGGGGTTCCAGGAGAGATAGCTGGAGATATGGGGCCTGGCTAACAGCTCTGACTCAGTTTCCCCAATTTCATGTGTAATCACCCAGCCCTGTGTGAGACGTAAAGTGGCCCTGACAGACCCCCCCCCCCCCCCCCCCCCATCACAGACTCTTTTCCTTTGCGACCCCCCCCCCCCCCCCCCCCATGCCCTCCTCATACTGCAAGAAATCAATACGTCTGCAGCCTATCTTAAGGGCAGGGCCAATGAGGAGATGGTGCATCGGCTGAGCCAGTGAGAACCAGCTCCCCGCTGTCCTGCGTTCATGCAGAAAAAAAAAACCCCTCCAGATCGTTCCTATTAAAATGGACTGGTTGAGAAGCACAATGTGAACGATTGTGTTTACCCTGCGAACAGACACTGATGACGTGGGAAATGAACTCTGCTGGCGTTGGATGGGATCGAAACGCCCAAAGAGAGGGCATTCAGCGTGGGACATGTACGCGGAAAACAAGTGCAAATACTTTGCACCACAGAAGATGAAACTTTCTCCTTTTTCTACCTCCATTTTTTATTTGAATGCTAAAATGTCAATAAAATGTATTTTGAAAACGCGTGTGACTGCGTATCTTTGTAAACACAACTGCACAACTAATAAAAGATCCATCTCAAAAAGTAGGTAAAAACACAGTTAGTACAAGTTCTTTTCTCTAATTATCACATTGATACCTTCATTGGCCAATGCAGGCATTCACAAAGAGGTAAAGACAGATAAATGACTTTATTGGAAGCAAACAGGAAACTTTCATTTTTTTTTTTTTTCATTTGTGTTGTCTTGTTGTCTGAGAATTCTTGGCCTGAGTTTGGTTTCTCTCTCTCTCTCTCTCTCTCTCTCTCTCGCGCTGGTATTTGTTTGGAACGGATGACACCTCATTTGCTCGACGGCATTCTATCTCCTGTCGCTGGCATTTAAGCACGACATGAAACGTGCGCGAGGCTGTCTCGCCGTTTGGAAACATGTGCTTTATAGCTTGACCTTCTCCACCTCCATTTCCCATCTCTCCCTGCGTTCCTCCCTCCCCCTCCGTCTCTCTGTACCAGGTTCTCGCTTAGCGCCGCTGCCCTGTTGCCCATCAGTTTATGAAACTGTTGCTCCCCCCCCCCACCCCCACCCCCTCCCTCTTGTCCAATCATAGGAGGATCAGGAGGCCAGTCTTTCTCTGGTCCTGATGCTTCTGAGACCCTGAGGCAGAGAGAGAGAGAGAGAGAGAGAGAGAGAGAGAGAGAGAGAAGCTAACACAGACTTGCAGACAAAGAGGAAAACAAAACAAAACAAAACAATAAAAGACTGCCGAGATCCAAGAGAAAAGAAAACCCACAACTTACACATCTGACAGTCATGCTAACAGAGCAGCATGATCTTTATGCGTACGGAGAGCATGCAGGAGGCAGCGGTTGCTGTCTGAATGGTCTGTGTCTAATGTGCTAGAGTCGATCATGACAGACGACAGTGCAAACCCATCTGACTCATTCACTACTTCACCAAAGAGATGTCTAACCAGCCGCAACAGCAAGACCGTCATTTCTCTGTTCCCCTGCTGTTTGGGAGGTATCACAGGCCGTCTGTGCCTAAGGACTGTCTTCCAAACACACACAAGTGATTAAATATTGTACCCAAAAGACAAAGAAATGTAGTTGCTAAAGGAAACAACCAAAACCTAGCACCTTGGAGTCAAACTGAAAAAGCAAAGTGCTGTTATGACTAGAACGCCAAGTGGCAAATGCCTTTAGATTCAAAGCTTTCGTCGGTGGATGACTTGACTGTCTAAGCGTGTAATAACTTCTCACTGTTACATAAATGTGATATATTTGAAAGGCAAAATATGATGTGTACCGCTAAAGCAAAAAAAAAAAGAAAAAGAAAAAGAAATCTTGCCCTCTTGATCACAAATATGAATGGATGTTCTGTGTTATATTCTGCACAGAATTCTCAATACAGCGTTACACGGACCTGCTGTGACACTGATTTGACTTACCCTGTCTTTTCAGGTCTCTTCTCACAAAGATAGCAGCAGATAGTGAAGGGAGGCCAGTGTTTGAGCTTCACAAGAGAAATCTGCTGACAGTCTACTGCATTTCTAACAACTGTTGAAGTGATAGAGAGACATTTAAAATTCAGAAATGTCCTATATTCAAATTGACTGCATACATTCACTCCCCGTCAGAAGGGTTTGAGGACACAAAGCTGTCCTTCACCCCTCACCACAGCGACAAACTGATGTGATTCAGTGGAAGGCTGTTTAGATTCTGCTATTTTTGCTTTTCAAAAACCACAAAACTGAAGGAACAGCTGACAAAAGCAGCCTTGAGAATCATGATATGCCCCATGCATTCTGCACCTCTGCTGTGATGTCAGCACTTATCAGTGGCTCTGTTTAAAACACCTTTGGAGTGTAAGACTTTGAACATGCGCTCTTGACAATAGTTTGGTGCTCTTGACAATAGTTTGGGGTCCTCCTACCAAGGAAGACACTTGCATGAACATGAGGTTAAGTGTTACAGTAGTATACCCAAAGTATTAGTAATCAGCTGCTTTAAATTAACAAAATCTTTGCAGGCAATTCTCTTACTTAATTGAAAAGTACAAAATCAAACATTACTCCTTAAAAATGTTGACAGACAGCATATAGCGCAGCAAACATACAACAGATTTCTGTGAGGACTCAAGTTCCAGGAATCATGTTTGTATCAGTGCTCTCTGACTGGGATGTACTTCCAGCCGACATCCACATTGTCATTCCGATGGGCGATTTCGCTCTGCACTCCTGCAACTCAAGAGCATGGCTCCCCTCTGGGCAGCGCACAGGTAAGGAGTCAGAATTAAATAGGTCAACCGCAGAATCAATGAGGTGAAACAGGGCTGGGAGCCAGTGAGATAGCTTGACTCTAAATTGTCTTAACCATCACCTCCACCAGGGAAAAAGGACTTCATAACCATCAGTCAGTCAGTCACACATACGCACACACACACACACACACACACACACACACATATATATATGATGTGCGTGTGCATGCGTGCGTGAGTGTGTGTGTGTGTGTGTGTGTGTGTGTGTGTGTGTGTTTGTGTGTTTGTGTGCGTGTGTGTGTGCGTGTGTGCATGTGTGTGTGCGTGTGTGTTTGTGGTGTGTCTAAAATTGGAAGCCTGTCCCCTAGGAGACGGTTGTGTCAGTCACTGGTACTTTTATAATCAATTTAGACTTTGGGCTGAGGAAAGGAAAGCAGGCTGCTGTTCACTGCAGTTAATCCCAGAGTGACTTTTAACTTTATATCGCTCGGAGGGTAATCAATTTTACACAGCCATGGCTACTGGAGGATGACCTCTCGGAGTTACGAGCACTCTTACCCTGAGGATGGTTGAGCCAGACAGAAAATCGTGTAGCTAGCAATTTATTATTTCAGCAAGAACATGGGACATTACACAAAAGAGTAATGCCTTGAATCAAAAGCAGTCATTACTGAATAACTGCTCGTTAAAGATGTGCACAGATGACATTCAATATTTAGATGCATTTTTTGCAAAAAAACAAAAAAAATTTACTCCGCACTGTTAAATGGCTTCTTGTCCAGTTCTATGTGATGCAGCACTGAATCATTAGCCTTGAGTATGTTCATCAAAGAGGTGACACTCTAGTCATAAGCTCCAAATACTCTTAAAGTGCTCAGTTTTTCCAAGGCTGGTCCATTCTGTAGCATTTCTAGTGTGTTGATGGTGCTGCTCTGGTGTAAATCAGAAACATTCATTTTTGTTTCCCGTGGTTCCTGACCTCTCTGGCACCGCCATTGGTTTGAGCAGAGAGCTGAGCTCCTTCCGTGTGATTGGTTAGCTGCCCGTGATGACTCCCAATCAGCAGATCCACAGAGACAGCGAACTCTCTTACCAACTTATAACTCAGTGGTCGGCCTATTGAAACAAGAGCCCAAATCATTAAT
The DNA here is from genome assembly GCF_902362185.1 of Chanos chanos. Taxonomy (NCBI): domain Eukaryota; kingdom Metazoa; phylum Chordata; class Actinopteri; order Gonorynchiformes; family Chanidae; genus Chanos; species Chanos chanos. The sequence continues at coordinate 2,996,648 of NC_044496.1, read as the reverse complement.
ACACACCCGCTGAAGTTCCATATCACATACACTCTGAATCTCTCCTTACCAGTGCCTACAATAATGGTAAAAACCATTATCAGAACCACACTTGAAATTCTAACATGAATGTTCTATCTTTTTTTTTTGAGAGAGAGAGAGAGAGAGAGAGAGAGAGAGAGAGAGAGAGAGAGGGACAACAAAATACAGGCAGTTCATCAAACAAGGGGTGGATATCGAAGTGGAATTTAATCGAAATGTTAATCTGTCAGAGTGTTAGAGCTGTGAGCATATGTCTCGGCAGTGTGCATACGTGAGCGACACACAGAGCCAAGGTTTTCTTTTTTTTTTTTTCTTTTTCTGTTAACTCGTAAAACCCTCTTTCATTCTAATGGCAATCTCGTAAAGCGACCTGTCAGCTTTGGCAACCGACAAAACAGAGCATCAGGTTTTTAATCTGGGATAAAAGCCTGGTTAGAATGCAAAATAAGCCGGTATGATGTCATAATAGGCTACAGAACAGGATAGCCTTTTCCAGTAAGTATTAGGTAATTACCCCCACCGTATTTACTCAGTAAAGCAAGGACTTTATTTCCAATGAAGATCAGTGCTGAAGCATTTCCTCTCTTTACATGTGACACAACATTGGAAGGTCAACATCTGCTCCATTCTTTTTTTTTTATGACTATGCAGGATGTCTGATTTAACACACATGTCATCAAAACAGCATCTGGCAGAACAGAACACAATCAAGCTGACATGCATCTCCCAAATAATGTGTCCTGAAGTGGATTTTTGTGGATTTCACATGTTCTATTACACAGGCCTCATTTACACTTTACCTGCAAAACTGCATGACACGCACCAATAATGATGATGAAGCATGGTCTTCGAGATCAGATTCAGACATTAAAGACATATGCAATGAATTCATTACTACTGCTTTTATTCTATGTCCCCTGTTTCTGTTTTAAATTCTGTCTCAACTCGGTGCATGTGAGACTGTTTGCTCATGTTGGGGGATGCTGGCCAGCCACTGATATGATCATACCCCCCCCACCCCCCCTCACATTTTATCCTCTCATAATTTACCATTGTTACCGATCAAAACAATTAAAGTAATAAAAGTTCTCGTTGTAAAACATTTTTCACACATTAACGTCTTTGTAAGCACATGCGCGCGCTCGCACACACACACACACACATGCAGACAAACACACTGAATTGCCAGGGCTGTGTGTAGTCATCACTCTTTGCCTGGCCTACGCTCTGCACTCTGACAATACCCTGGAGCATAGTGACAGAACCAATTGCAGATGTGTGTGTGTGTGTGTATATGTGTGTGTATGTGTGTCTGTGTGTGTGTCTGTGTGTGTATGTGTGTGTGTGTGTGTGTGTGTGTGTCTGTGTGTCTGTGTGTGTGTGTGTGTGTGTCTGTGTGTGTGTCTGTGTGTGTCTGTGTGTCTGTGTGTGTGTGTGTGTGTGTCTGTGTGTGTATGTGTGTGTGTGTGTGTGTGTCTGTGTGTCTGTGTGTGTGTGTGTGTGTGTGTGCGTGTGTGCCACAGCCCACACAGTTCTCTTTCTGCCCTGATGCAAACTGACATGTGAAATGTAGCTAATTGAAAGGTCTGCTGGTGCCTGATTCAATCTGACATCGAATCCATTTTGCTAGATTTCCTTTCCTCCTCCCTCAAAAAAAAAAAAGAAAAAAAAAAGGTTTGTCATAAATGCAGAGGTAAAACCTTAAAACCTTTTCGAAGAGTGTACATCTGAGATAAACATTAAAGATCAGTGTTCAAACCACTGCTCCGTGATAAAGGAGGGAAGCCAGTGCTTAATGAGATTTCAGCCTACGAGACGACATTTTTACATTGATCAGTCAGCCGCTGGTTTATGGACCTGTAGCGCAGGGATCCGAGTGAAATTCGCTGTTTATTAAAGTTTGTTTTCCCACACTGCAGGCAAACCACGATAATATATCTAGTTCATCCTGAGATGGGGGGGGGGGATTATAAACCAGATCTTTTTCTCTGTCACCTGCTCAGCGATAGCCGCAGAGTGAACCGCGAGGATATGCTCCCTAACACAAATCTACGGCTTCGCAAACAAACGGCACCAGCGTGTGAGCGTGTCGTGACTCATTTAGAGACTTACTCGGTGCTGTTCTGAGAGCCTTTTGACGCATACTTAACCATGAAAATGAACACAGCGCTAAGGTGGTAGTTCCTCTGTCCGAGCGTGCTGTTCCTGAGACCGGGAGAAGGGGGCTGGGGCTGGGGGCTTTTCTTTTTTACCGCTCCGCTGTGTTGCTTCAGTCTGCTTAGAGTGAAATCGCATCGGAGGATCAATGGGGAAGGAGAGAACTGATTACAGTGCACTGGTATCGTCAGTGTTATTAAAATCACTGAAGCAAATACAAATACAAAGAACTTGGAATGGCGCTGACTTACTGTTATCATTGCATAGATTTCAATAATAAAAAAGTTCCCCTTTCTTATCTGAATTAGTCTTCTGTACTGTAAAAACAGTGGGCAGCATAAGGGAAAGCCCTCATTTCTTCCAGAGAGGCCGTGAGAAAATCGAGCTGAACGTGTCTCATTCTTTTCAGTTAAAAGAATTACCCCTCTGTTCCATCATCGGCACTGGCAGGTTTGATAACCCAAAGGGTTCCAGCCTTGATGTTGCGGCTGACCTGGAAATGCATCTCTTCAGCTTGTATGCGTGTGTGTGTGTGTGTGTGTGTGTGCGCGTGTGTTCTGGCTGCAGGCTGCTGTGTCTCCAGGATGATGGAGTACTCTGTGCAGTCTTAATGAAATGCTGTGTCTGTACACTGGGCCTGCTGATGACTTTATCAGGCACAGAGAACGGAGGAAGAACAGAGAGACAGAAGGAGAGCGAGGGGTGGTATGGAGAACACCGGGGAGAACAGACAGAGGAGAGAGAGGGATAGAGAGAGAGAGAGGCATGGAATTGGGAGAGGGGAACATAGAGGAATGAGTGATGGTGTTGGGTGGGATTGGTTCGGTCCTCCTCCTCCCTCCCAGGCCAGTGTGTGTGTGAGGCTGTGTATGAAAGAGAAGGATGAGTCTGGTCAGAGACAGATAGTCTGGTGTGGGGCCATATTTACTGGACTGATGACCGGCATGGCAAGCACAATTAAATAGTCTCTTTGACAAAAACAGAGAGAAGGAGAAAGAAAAAGGAGAAAAAAAAGAAGAATTTGGGAAAACAATGGGTTTTCTCTGTCACCAGCACTGATACCGTCTTGGCACTCACACAGTTAGAGAATCTTCTGGGAGTGCTTACATGATGCATTTAAAACAAAGTATTCCAGTATCAGTCAAAGAAAACATTTAAACATGTACAGATGTTCTTTGGTATCTTTGGCTCTGTCTGTACACACAAAGTGTTTATCTAAAATGAACTGAAAATGAGCATCAGTTCTATCTTGAATACAAAGGGCTGTTCCACTGTGTTTTTGTGTTTTGCAGTACTGACTCTGTGATGCTTAACCCAGTCATATGAAGCTGAGTGTCCCTGCTGTTTTGGGGGGGATTTGCTCGTATCACTTTGAAAGGAGATTACTGAGCTGGAGGAAGTCCGGGAACGGCAGCGCCCATGCGAAATAAGTTCTGAACCATCACTTACGATAAGCATCTTATCGGGATGGGTGGACTTCCTCTGAACACAGGCTGTATTAACTAAAACAACAGTAACAATTATAAATAAATGACTGTCTCCTTCCTGATCTTCAGATAACCAAAGGCCTCACAGTGTATTCGTTCTGGAACTCTTCCACAGGTCATAGGTCTTCATATTGTCTAGAAATTGTCACTATTTGACATGGTTGCAATTTTGCGCTCCGGCCATTAGAGGTCGCAGTTTCTATTTCTCAGGTCTGCTTTTCATTCTCAGATGATCTCACAAATGTCATGTCATTATGCAGAAAGTGCTACAGAAACTACTGTACGAAAGTAGTGACGGAGGGTTAGGGGTTAGACTTTAAGTTAAACGCTTTAAGCAACTAAGCAAAATATGCAACTTTGTAACTGTCACAAGACTATTTGGACGATACAGGAAACGCATCTTTACTTACGCATCAGATAGTGAAAATGTTTGGTGTATTTTTCATATGATCAAGTTGTCACATCAGTAACCTACACTTTGTTATGAACAATGTACACTATGTGGGTGTTTTCTCTGAATTCCCGTTTATAGACCTGTACTTACAAACTGGTAGTGCTTTGCATTCTACAAACTCTACTTGAGTAATAGCTGTTTAAGTAACTGGATGTTGTAACTACAGTACATTTGAATTTATGAAACGTTGAACATGTTTGAAATTCTACAGTAAAAGTATTTAAATTGTGAACTGATGTTTTGATGGTGCTCTAAGTGCTCCTTACGATTCACTTCCCTCTTGTGCAGCGTTACACGTTTTCTCACTGGCATAATTGGTTCAAGATCATTTCTTCCAGATCATTTTTCTTCATATCCATAATGATGTTTATGCCGCTCGGTAGCACAGAAGGGCTACGCAGCAGTGATGGTAGCAGCAGAGTGGTGCAAGGACATGTCTTACCTCTGTATCCTGTTTCCTGATTAGATGAAGGTTCTCCGGGCTGTTTTCTTTGAGTTTGAAAAATGTCTCTGTGTCATATTGGCTTTCCAACTCCACCCCAGCAGAGGCATTTTATTCATCTATTTATATATATATATATTTACATACATATGAATTACACTCCCAGATAGACTTCCCTGGAAGCTCTGTGAGGTTGAGCTGTCCTGGTGAAGCAGGGGGCCATCAATCAGGAGGTTCATTCGGCTCGCTAAAGGGGGTCCTTCTTCACCGCTGGGGAGAGTCGACACAGCTGCACATCCACCACTAATGCAATCCCATAAACCCAGGCCTCATCTTAGCCCCTCTTCACAAGAGCCTTCATCAGCGGCCTGAAGGGAGGGAGCACCAAGCTATCTGTCTTCCAGCAGCACCACGATTGGAGGAGGTCTAAAAAGAACTGCAGGCTATCTCTTTTTGCTCTGCTGTCCGAAACATGTGTCTCCCTACCAGAGGTGGCGCCCCCAACCTCCTCTTACCCTCCCTCATTCACTGCACTTTTCACTCCAGTGCATCAGAAGCTGCCTGCGATGGTTTGTCTGGGCCGCTGTATCATTGCGCAGTGAAACAGGGGTCACCCTGTCAGTACGTGTGTTAATAATCAAAACGACAGATAACTGCGTCTGTGAGATGCATGAAATGTCCTGAGAGTGGAACACTATTCCAGAACATACTTTATGTCTCACTCTCTTACACACATGATTACGCACACACACACACATACACACACACACACACGCACACACACACACACACACACACACACACACACACACACACACACACACACACACACACACAAATGCCATATTTGACATGGCCGGAAGTACTCTTGGAGTTGCAAACACGTTTTCCTGCTTTGTTTCAATCTTGTCTGTTTTTAATGGAGCCGCTGAGCCATAACTCCTGATTACCTAGAAAGAGTAAAGTGTATGAGGCCTGGGAACAGACGACTCCCTGTACCATTCTGCTGTTTTAGTGTGTGGAGCAGTCACAGCTGCCACTGGTCCCTCTTATGAAATTAACCGTAAAGACACTGGTCCCATGCTTTGACACGTTTACAATTCACTCCTATACGTGACTTTAAGAATGCACTGGCTGCGTTACTGAATATTGATACACCCATGACAGACTCGACAGCTAAATGTCTGCTTACTTTTAACATAATCCGTTCCGCCAATCCACAAATCTGTTTACCTGTAACATAATCCAGTCTAGCATGAAGGTTTCTCAGAGTTCAGTGTACTGTGAAAAAGCTGATGCTGACACAACAAAACTGCGTTGACTAAGTATATAAGAGTATAAGACGTGTCACAACCTTCTGACAGAACTAGCCAAGAAAACAAGTTTCTCCGCGAGTCTTCTGTCTGGGAGTGCTGGATGATCAACCGGGCTCTGATGAATAAGAAAATATACAAATTATGCATTAACTCCACCATCTGTCCTTAACACCGTATCCCTCTCCATGGACCTGCTGGAAGGTTGCTCCATAGCCATTGACAATGAGTGGGTTACTATAGCGATAAAATAATTAGTTCATGAAGTCAGTACAGACAAAATAAGCCTGAAACCATAATTAAGTCTTTCCCCGGGACTTTAGTATTTAAAAACATTCGTGCAGCGTATTGACAGAGAAATTGTAGGTAGGAAGACAGCTTCGACCCTGGCAAAGATTTTCTGTCATTGGGGTTTGCTGCTTGTTGTATTCAAAAGGCTTGAGCGATCAATTCAGTGGTTTGTTTATGTAAATTTAATTTTGCAGTGTTTGAACGCAAGCTTCCTGACATTAGCGCGAATATCAAGCCGCAGTTTCCACGACAACCTAGCTGATGTCAACGAGATGCACTTGACAGCGAGGGGTTTTTAACACCCCAGTTCCTCAGGTGCATGCCAATGCACGATCAGAGTGTACCGCATACATTTATTAAACATACCAGCTGCCGCTTGCTCTGCGGAGGAATTAAAAGATTCCACACCGTGCGAGCGTCTCAGAAGTTCTCGATGTATAACGCTGTCTCCTCCTCATTTATAAGAGGCAGAGAGATGCGAGGGGGTGTGGGAAATGGCGGCTGACGCTGTGAAGTGTTTCGAAAGAGTAGTTAGTATTCAGATGTTAGGTGTCTAAAAATTTGATGAGCTCAGATTGGATGTCAAGTACGTAATATGAGGGAGAGAGGCTGACAGACGTAATAATACAGTGAAATGTGACTAGGCCTACAATGTTCTCCACTAATAAGGAAAAACGGCCAACCCAGTGCCTCAGTGGAATCTGAATAGAGGTTTGTCGGAGAATGAGCTCTGTGGTCCGATAAGCAGCCTAAGCAGAACAACAACACATGGCATACATAGATTGTGTGGTTGTATGAATATACAGCATATGGTTTAAAAAAAAAGAAAAAAGAAAAAAAGATTAACTTGAAGCGTGTACAGTTGTTAAACACACCTGTTGATTACGTGACCAGTAAGGCCTACCGACACAACTGTGTTAACCAGTGTAGTGCAATTTGTCGTTCCACTGATCCCATCACACTTTTCAGGAAACGTGCATGCGTGCGGGCATGCGCACGCACACACACACACACACACACACACACACGCACACACTGGTGCATTACTATTAATCCCTAAGACAGTTCAGTAAGGTAGGATAGGAATGGATCTTGACATCTGAGATGGCACGGGGTGTAAATTCCTTTATAAAACCTTCCACAGATAACAGAGTGCAGTTATGGGCGAAGAGAGAGAGAGAATCTTCATTACGGAACTCTTATGGTGCCCTATTTAGATTTTTTCTTTTTTTTGCAACATTTTAATGACAGTAGAGCTGTTAGAATACACTGTGCTTTAATTTTGTACACATTTTCCTGTTATAATCCATGAAAATATTGTAGAGCAATGTTTTCCAGGCACTGTCACACACAGGGCAGTGAGTGAGTGAGTGAGTGAATAAGTTAATGAGTGAGTGAGTGAGTGAGTGAGTGGGTGAGTGAGTGAGTGAGTGAGAGAAAGAGTGAGTGAGTGAGTGACTGAGTGGGTGAGTGGGTGAGCGAGCGAGCAATTGAGTGAGTGAGAGAATGAGTGAGTGAGTGAGTGAGTGAGTGAGTGAGTGAGTGAGTGGGTGAGTGAGTGAGTGAGCGAGCAAGCGAGTGAGTGAGTGAGTCAGATTTTCTTGTTAGACGAGAGGACAAGAGCTCAGATTGATGGGACATAAACGTCCATGATGTGTAATTTATTCCATATTTAATGACCTGCTCACAGCAATCTGTATAATTAGCTGAGTGCTGGCTAATTCCTGTATCTGAGATCAGGAGGAGGACTTGGCAGTGCATCAGCATCGAGCACAAGCCCTCTGGGTCTTTTATAGAATCTGCGAGGAGAAAAAAAAATCCTTTCTCCTGTCGGCTCCTGCAGCCGTGTGATTCTGGAAAATGCTAATGATGAATAGAAGCACAGAGATGTTGTGTGTTGCTGTACCATGATCTCTGATTTGTGCTTTTACTTATTTCTCTAATGTCGTTTACATCACCCCCCTCTCGTCCTGTCGGAGGTAGAATTAAGAAACATCATTTTCAGCTCCCTGATCTTGTGAGGACGTCCCAGCGCGGCATGAGGTTTATTTGCTACGTTCCGTACTGATGCGCCGGCATCTCCTCATCCGTGTCTAATCCCAAACTAATTGCTTTTCCATTAAGATCACATGACCTCGGTGGGTGTTTCTGAACACTCTTTGCGTTTGTTGCTGTTCTCCACTGAATGGGCTGGCCCTGAGGTGTTGATGAAACTATGTGTAAAACTCTGTGCCTTGGACAGTCAACACCGTCTCTGGTCCAAGACAGTGTAGAGAAGGCCAAGCCCACTTTTTTTGTTAACTGTCTGCCACTCCCTACAGGTTCTGCTCTTAAGCAGGCTATCTATATGCAAAGTCTGTCATAATGGCTTTGCTCATTAGTCATTGTTAATGTATCAGTGTACTCTGATGAGAATGACGAGTTGCGTGGACCACTGCCAGTACTGTGGTACTGAGAGGAGAGAGAGGAGAGAGAGAGAGAGAGAGCGAGAGAGAGAGAGTGGGAGAGAGAGAGAGACTCTGCTTTCGTCTTGTCATCACTTTTGAAAAAAAAAAAAAAACCCATCATAACAAACTCAGCTGAGTCGCCAAGTGATCGTAGTCATCCTCCCTTTACTTCTGCAGTGTATAATCTCTGCTCACAAAAATGGCCTATCTCTTCACTGCGTGCATGGTTTTATTATAGTGGTTTGGAGACTTCTCCTTCACCTTGACGTTACCCTTGGCGGATGGCGGGCTCTATCCTCTGGAACCCGAGCTGGATTGTGGCTGAAGAGCATTATAAAGTGATAACCTGATCCCCAACCCAACCCCCAACAACACACGCTTCACCTCAGCGTAATACTTAAGTATAACGTTTATATATTTAAGACTTCGTGCTTACTTTCTCTCCCTCTCCAGCTCACGGATCATGGAAAGAGGCTAAAAGGCTCATGGAAATGAATGATGTAGCGAGTGTCCCAGTAGTGTGTAAAACACCACTGTCACCTATTACTTATGGCTGATTTACAGACGGGCACTGAATTCGGTTGTTCAGAGAAGTAATGACAAGACTTAAAAGGGCTGCCTTTTAAGAGCAATGGGAGAAGACCGATCATTCCCAGACATGGATATGAAGATTTAGCAGTGACATGAGGATGCACTGGGGAGAGCAAATGTCTGTGCAAAGCAAGTGGGAGAAATGCTGTTCAATTACATCCACTTCTTACACCCCTGATCTCACCACTATGATCTTTTTAATGGTTTATACTGGCTCCTCAGCGACACACGGGTCCCTCACTGGGTCCGATTTCAGACATGATGTTGCTGCTGTCCATTATCTGTATTTGATTTCCTGGATGTTTCAAAGAAAGCAGAGCGGGCCAGAGAGCAGCGGTGCTGCCACCTCTCAGATGTGCTGATGCTCAGGAGGAAACCTGCACTGGAGAGCGAGCTGTTTATTCAATTACAGATGAGACATTGTCAAATCTTATTTCTGAAAAAGGTTTCAAGGGTAGGGTAACCCTGAGAGAGTTGAATTAATTCACTCATCTGTCCCATCCTGGAGAGAGAGAGAGAGAGAGAGAAAGAGAGAAGATCTTTACAATGCAGAGAGTACAGGAATGACACAGTGAGCAGAGTCTCTATGCAGTTTTGTAGTTTCCTATTACCATATTCCCATCTCAGAATATCTAATGCCATTCACTGGCCCTTGATGTCAGAAGTAAAGGCTTATGGAATTAGTCACCCTTCAATAGATCTGGGGAAAAAAGAGTGAAGACTGCTTATGACAGATTGTCTAGTTCATAAGGTCTTATAACGTCCTTCTCCATATTATATTATATTATATTATATTATATTATGTTATATTATATTATATTATATTATTATGAATTAGATAGATAGATAGATAGATAGATAGATAGATAGATAGATAGATAGATAGATAGATAGATAGATAGATAGAATGATTGATTGATTGACTGATAGATAGATAGATAGATAGATAGATAGATAGATAGATAGATAGATAGAATGATTGATTGACTGATTGATGATAGATAGATAGATAGATAGATAGATAGATAGATAGATAGATAGATAGATAGATAGATAGATAGATAGATAGATAGATAGATAGATTGATTGATCATGTATAATGTTATTAAATTCGTTTTCTCACAACAGTGTATTCTGTTCTTTAGTATGGGTCCAATTAGAGTTCTTTAAACAGGAAGCATGAGATCCATTCATTTGGTTTTCGTAGATAAAGCAGAGGCTAGAAAGTGAGGTTTCTCTGAATAGAGACACTCTGTGGAGGGCTTGGGTGCTTAGGGATTTGTGTTTGCTACAGAAAGCTTAAACTCACAGTGAAATACAGATCCGGCCCCATTAATATTTACACACGCTTCAAGCTGGAAAAATTGAATTTCCCCGTCTGGCCTTTTAGAGTAATATATGCATCCTGTCCTGTGATTGTGACTCAGTACAACTCTGTGAGGCAGGCGTTGAATTCATCCAGAGTGAATTTATGAAAGAGGCAGTATGGAAAATGTTCGTGAAGGTCATTCTTTTGATGCGGTTTCCTGCTATTACATGGCCCTGAAGTGCTGATTTGCATATTTGTTGTGCAGTAAATTAGGATTTCTTTTTTTCTTTCCAAAGTGGATTTAAGTCAAGGGCTGTAAAATTTCCCATGACATTCAAGTCCCCAATTTCACAGTGCATAAATTAGTATAAACAATAACCAAAGAGGCGATCATTAGAAATATTACAAACAGTGAAAATGTCATAGCTATACATATACAGTTTAATGACAGCTCACCTAACTCTCCCTTGATGTTAGTGTTATGGTGTTGGCATCATAATCACAAGCAGAAAGGTACCGGGCGCAGGTACCAGCCAACAGTTCCGCTCTGTTGACCAACCAGTCCAATTTGGCAAATTCATACAAAGTTCTGGTTCTGGAGCCTGGGCCCTGTATACACCCTGGGGAAACCAGGTCACCGGGGCATTAGTATGTAATTTGTGGGGGGAAAAAAAAGATCATTGTCTGTCTTAGCAGACTAAGCCTTTTGACCAAGCTGTCCAATTAGGAAAAAAGTCATTCAGATTCAAGCTGTAAGAACAAAGTGAAATAGATTTTTATGAAGACATAATGAACTTGCCCGAAGATTTTAATGTCTGCAGTATGCATACACGGTGGTACTGCTCATATCTTTTTTACTGAATGTTCATATGTCTTCATAAATTAAACACACACACAACCACAGAACAACATGCCTGTGTTTCCAGTGGCACAGAATGTTCCTGAGGAACTGAGCCAACCGTTCTCCCCTCTTCTTAAAACAATTTCTGTTTAATTCAGTTTAATTTGAGCTTTTTACAACACGTGTCGTCACGAAGCGGCTTTACAGGATGCTCATCCTAAGACCCTCAGTGAGCAAGCCTAAGGCAACAGTGACAAAGATAATCTCTCTTTCACTGAAACTGGAAGACAGCCAGAGCAAAATCAAGACTCAGGAGGGGGAACCCATCCTCCTCTAGCTGGCACAAGGATGTTGAAACCCCAAAAACTGTTATAACCAACAAATAAGAATGATAAGACTTCCCGGACCGTATCCGTTGCATGAAGATGCGCGTGTAGTGATGTGCATTATTTGCAAATTATGTTTCTTGGTTGCAGGTGGTGGTAGAACTATGCTAAAGCTAAACTTGAGTCAGCACTAGCTGTTGGGGAAATTTCAACATTTGTAGTGTTTAATATTAAGATTCTTTTACCGCGTGTTTGAATGTGTTTCAGTATGATTTTCTGTTTTTGTTTTTGTTTTCGGGTCGTGTTTTACTCTTAGGCGGGACCCTAGTGAGGACTCTGTTTAAAGGAACATGGGCGTGGAGTCCCAGGGATACTGCAGCTGTCGTAAAAACCGCAACAAGACCAGAATAAGCAAAATCAGAGGTAGTTCAACAAAATGAAAGAGTATTACGCCGCATGAGTTGCAATTACTTGACTGATCTGTCTGCAGCAGATAAACAAAAATAGACAGATATAAACACGCTGAATGAAAGCAGGGTCATAATGACCACCAGTTTACGTGAGCTTGACCCTCTCTTCCTATTTCCTCTTTTATGGAGAGATTTTAAACAGGGAAAACCACTTTCCTCTGTCATTCCTTATTCTAAAACGCACACAAAGTCATGTGTCAGACAGGACCGCGTGCGTCTGCAGTCAAGCAGAGATAAACTAGTACTCCTGTGGTCTTTTTCAAGAGAAGGAAACACTCATTTGGACTGAAGTGGTTGAGAAAGGCAAATACTAATCTGTAAACACGGCAGTAGTTCCATGTACAGACTCTTTGTCCTCTCCGTCTGGTAACTCTGGATCTTAACCGAGTCTGATAGACGACGCGGCCAGACTGCATGTCGTTTGACTATAACAGGATCATTCAGCATCCTTACGTCTGGCGTCTGTTCTCCGGGACCGAGACCGATAAAACAAACACCAAGACAACAACAAAAACAGCTCCTGTGCCTTGTCAACCTGAACAGCAAAGACAGTCGTTTTACAAATGATTAGCTGGGACAAGAGACTGTCAAACAGGCCCATTCTGATAAATACATTTTCTAGTCAGCATGAGCGGAGGCCGTCTAATGAGCAGAGATACAGGAGCTGCTGGCTCCTATCCTGGTTTGTGTCACTCACAGAAATTCAATTTGCCGCTATTCGATATAATGGTGGACGCAGTGGTGGACAGAGTGAATCAGCAGTGGGTTAATACGCCTATCTGCGTCGAAGCCCTTTGCTATCATGTTAACACTGACACAGATCTAAGGGTGTTTGGTCTTGGGAACAGGAGATTTAGGGTCTGTATGTGAAGAGCGGGGGGAGAGGTTTTATAAAAGCCGGTTTAGTCAGCAGGACTCTCCATCAGCTGTCCCCTGCATGAGTCACTGTACATTTAAACCTGACCACTGATGTCTGATGGAAAACAGACAATATCCATATCTAAGGGTGGATGGTAAGTTAATCATATTTTTTTTGTTTTTGTTTTTTATTTTCCCTTCGCTCAACCATCTCTCTTTCAGTCCCTCCCCCCCCCCGGCTGTCTGGCGTGTACTCTGTAAATCTCAGGAAGGCCAGGGCACGAGAAAACGGCCGGAGACAGATAACGAGGGGTCTGTACCTCCCCGACCTCAAGCCACGCATGAAACTAAACAGCTATAAACAAGAATCATTTAGGTAATGGGCAGTTAACCTCGCTGTGGAACTCGCTAGATTCTCCTCCCTTCTCTCCAAGCCTCCATCTCATCTCCTCATCGTTTGGCGTTGGGTACAGCGCGTCTGCCCCGCATACGAGACTCAAATCCACAAATGTCATTAATATCGTCAATATTTTATGATTTAAAATGTAGTTTCATTGTCCCTGGCAGAGTTGCTGGGCTCTTTGATAGAGCTTTTAAGGAAGCTGTGCGTGTGTTACGTTCATAACGTGTGCTTGACAGCAGACTAAAAGCTTTTCCAAAAAGCACTTTTTTTTTTTTTTTTCGCTGAATCTGAGTGGTATGTGTGAGTAAATCAAAAGTGGGAAAAGCAGTTTTGAGTTTGACATTAACGTGAATCTAAGTCGCGTAAGTGTTTAGCTAAGCAGTTTGAATGGACCTCTACACTTTACACTTGATAGCCTTTCCTTGATTCTTACGGTTTGATCACGGAATTTTGCTCTACACAGTAAACAAAACAAGACTCTGACACATTTGCAACAAAAAACCTTTTTGAAGCTCCGTGTAAGTCGTGTTTGTCTCCTGATATGAACCTGAGTCGGAGGCTGACGTCTGTATGAAGTCTGAGTGCACTGCTATGACTTGATTCATTATCAATAGATTCAAACAAAGAGGCGTAACATTGATGTAACATTATGAAAAATGACAAGATTTGTTTTTCTTTCATTACTGCTAGAAATCATTGAGTCATCTTTAGAAAAAAAACATGGTTTGCTCACCTAAGAAAACGATCCCAACAAACAAATAGTCCCCCCCCCCCCTCTTTTTTTCAGAATACAAATCACGATAGTTTAGAAATGACATTTCTGACTGTCTGCTTTGCATCTCTCTACCTGTAGGTAGAGAGAACAATAAGACTACCCTCAGCCCCTGCAAACTGTGTTAAAAAAACAAACAAACCCTAAAGTAATGTCAACTCTCCCTCTAGTGGTCGGCCCAAGGTTGTCACGCCGTATGGTCTGGTTGGGTTTCAAGGACCAAGAGCAGAGAGACAGAAAAACAGTAATTCAGACCTGCCGTCCCTGAGAGGGGAAAGTCACACACAGATACACTGAGGTGGGACTCAGACAGCCCATGTCTGGCGTGGGTGAGGCTGCTTCAGATAGGAAAGCCGTGAAGAGCAAGTGGAAGAAGGAAATCGACACCTAGGCTGAAACGGACATGCCAAAGCTCCTTACATCATCACTCCACAGATGCCCACACCCAAATAAAAAAAAAAAAAATAAAGGGTCTCTGAATTTACGTTCAACAAGTATCAAAGGAATGTTAATCAGACACAGATACAGATCCGCCACCTGGATACGGCGTTTCTTTTTTTTTAGTTCTGGGTTTAGTTTGTCTTTGAAGATTACTTCATATTTCAGTGAAACCACACATTCCCACAGCATCTGAAGTGGTGCTGGCATCCTTTTAATGTAACTCAATATATTTTTAACAGGAGGTCATCGGTTTGGCAGTGGTCATTTCAGCCAAGATGCTTTAGACCTGATATCAGCAGCATTCATTCATTTTCTAGACTGCTTATCCTTACCAGGGTCGCGGGGGGTGCTGGAGCCTATCCCAGCATTCACTGGGTGAAAGGCAGGGAAACACCCTGGACAGGTCGCCAGTCTGTCACAGAGCACCATAACAACGTGTTTGAAATCTGTCTGTGTTGTTTTAAAAGTGACATGAACTATAGTCTTTACAGACTGTTTCTATTCATAACATTTTGCTTTTTTTAAGAGTATTTGTATTTTTATATAATGTATAATCATATTTTAAAGAACATGTGCATTCATATTCATCTACAGATGTTTGGAGATGTTTTTCTTCAAATTCATCATTTCAAAAAGTGTCATTAAAAATGTGAAGGCAAGAATATTTCTTAAAATTCTTTATTCATAAACTTGATGCAAGTTTACAAATTACTGTACATGGTCAAAATTACACTTACAATGAAGGAAAAAAAAAAAAAAAAAAAAAAAGCATGCCAACAGTGCATAACTCAACATCCCACCCACCACAGAACAGAGCCAGAAAATGAAAACAGAACCTGCCAAAATGAACAGCCTTCACTCCGGTGTTTTCCCATACCCTTCCTGCTGTTGGTGAGACTCTGCTTCAATTTCATTTCATTTTCTTTTTTTTTTTGAGTCAAGCTGAATAAGGTGACTGCACAAATGACAGCTTGTAAAAGTTAAACGGACCCACTTCCCAGTTCATAAAAGCTGTTCAGGGAACAGCCCTGTTGACACACTCTTCCCGTTTTGACCAATAGGGAGCTGAATTCCAGATCAGTTGGGGCCAACAGCCCAGTGTGCTTTGGCTGTCTCCACTCTGTGGTGCGTGAGGGACCTGGTCGTGGTCCAATGAGGAGCCAACGTCCTGACATCCTGCAGGGAATCCAGTCTCAGAGGCAGATAAAAAAAAGAAAAGGCTAATTTACTACAGCTCTGAGACTGGAGTCAAAGTCTGAGGGTATTAATGCTTGGAAAACAAAGTGAGAACACAGGGGGTGTGCGCGCGTGTGTTTTTCTCTGTTCTTCTCATAGCACAGACATGGCCATAGAGAGAAGCTGTTTATTGGAGTTCTCAGGTCAAAAAGGAAACGACTTTTTACCGGGCGTAAAAGATCTTGTGAAAGTGGGACACAGCAAGTCTCTAATCCTCAGCTCAGCGTGGGGAACAGAGACGGGCCGTCAGATTCCATAAATGTTTTTTTTTGTTTTCCTCCTCCAGACAAACGACTGTGACCCGACTGCGACAGCACTGCAGACTAAACAGAGTTTTAATTCTCAGCGTTCTCAACAGGGTGACTTGTCCTTCATCAGTTTTCTACATCAATAAGCCAATCTGTAATATTACCACAGGAATCAGTTCCACAAGACAATGGAATCAGAGCCGATTTATAGTGGACCCATGAGGTGGCGCTCAGAAAGACAGTAGGGTGTCTAAGGAATCCGCTGTCTCACAATAATCCATTTGATCTGAGGCTATCACTGGGACGATACACTGGTGATCTAATGATCAGTGCTGGTGATGACCATGAAAAAAACCCCAAAAAAACATTCACCTCTAACCGCGCCTACACCAAACCTGGCTTACAATCTGTAAAATGGCGTGCGGTTGTGAGAAAGCACTAATCCCGTGGACACCATCCGGCTGTCGTGAGAAAAGGAAAGTGTTCCGGTGGTGGAGCTGGGAGAGGCAGTGCGGCTGACATCCACACAGACTAACGAACATGCTGTCCATAGCATTCTACATCTTCTCCTTTAGCAATTACACACACACTGAAAACGGAATGCAACCCCCATCTTAATGCATTAAAACTACTGTCTCATTGTCCTCTCCCCTGAATGACCACAGTAGGAGCAGGGGAACCAATGGGATTACAGAGTGCAGAGACGCCATCTCAGGTCGGCCTCTCAGTAAGGCTGTTTAGACCCACTCTGGTCTGGAATCGTCCAAATAACGGGGAAGTACTGGAAAGCGTTAAGACTGAGTTATTCGTTCACAAAACAGACAAACCTACAAATGTATCTGACACAAAAATATAATGTGGAGAGTCAGGAAGAGGAGTGATAAATGTCACTGGTTTCCTGTTTTGAATGGTTTTATCTGAATGTTACTGGGTTCTTTTTTGTCAGAGTTGAATGATTTTATCTGAACATCACTAGCTTTACCATTAGAGATGATTGGTTCTGTTGGTGTTGAACAGTTTTTTCCTGAATGTTACTGGTTTTACCTGAATGTTACTAGTTTTGTGTGAGTTGAATGGTTTTTATGTTAGACGTTTTGTGTGAGTTATTGTCTTATTATGACTGGCTTTATGTGGGCTAAATGACTTTGCCTGAAAGTTACTTTTTTGTCTGAGTGGGCAGGTTTGGTGTGAATGTTAAAGCTTTCATTCATGTAGGACAGTGTGTGTGTGTGTGTGTGTGTGAGACGGGTAACATGACATAATATGTCAGGGACAATGGGGAGTCCAAGGGGAAACCAGGGGGTGTACTCACTTTTTTTTTTTTTTTTTTTAAGGCATTACTGGTTACCTTACAACCCTCCTCACTGGAATAATGCTGGGACAATAACTATAAAGAACTTCAACAGAACATTTTAAACAAAACAAAACTAAACTAAACCACGGCCTGTATCATTTTTGGCCATTTGAGACCACTGTGCTAAAGCAGCTCAATAACACAGCAGTTCTTGGAATTGTTTTAATGACTGACAGTAATCTGAACGGTGTTTTATTGGGTGTTAGTCAGTAGAAGCTTCTGTTGCACTAAAGAGCCAGACAGTGCTGAGTAAGGCCCTGGTTGAAAAGGGAGAAGCAAATCTAGTGCTCTGTTATAGTGTCAGTGGCATAACGTCTTTGCAGTTGTCATTACTGTGAGAGAATCTGCATTGGATTAAGAGGAATGGTCAGCCATAATGTTGACACAACACAGCCACATTTAAGATTTAAGCAATACGATTCTTAAAGGGAAAAAAAAAGAGAGAGAGAGAGAGGAAAAAAAAAATCCAAATAAACAACAACAGCAACAAAAAAAAAAAAACAGTAGTCATAATGTGTACATAAAAACATACTTTTAAGGTACTTTTTTTTCCTTTCGTTTTTTCTTTTTGACTTCCTTGAGGATATCCATTTAGCATTTTTTTTCCTTGTTCTATATGTGAGAAGTCAGAACAGCCTGCCCTGTCCAGACCGGACCGGGCCAAGTCAGGTGCAGCGATCTCCAGTCGGGCGACCTTAAAAACAACTGAGAGAGAGAGCATGTTTACAAGTACACGGCGTGCAGTTCACTTCTTTACATCGTCCCGATCCTGTCCGGTTCGCCTCTGTTAAAACCCAGGAGTCAGGTTTGAGCGTGTGGCGGTGTCAATACAGCCCAACGCTCCCGAGGCCCGAGGCTGGCCGCACTGACGCCATTTTGGCTCTCCGTTTAGGTGTGGTTTCCGTGGCAAGAGCCTTCTTCCTCATCATACCGCTCTCTCTGCGTTTTGGCTCGTGTGTAGATGTTAGGAATTCTCAAGCGACAGGCGAGGTTCCCCCTCTGGAGCGTGTTATTCCAATAAGATCTCGGCGTTATTACTCGGAAATGAGAAAATCGCAGGTTTGAATCATCCACAGAAAAGACGGAAAAGGCGGATGTGGATCTCCACGCCATAACTAGTAAAATCACACTCTATCCACTTCTGCTCTGGACAGTTTGGTTTTATACCCCCACCCCAAGGCTACAAACTCTCAATGCAGAGAAGCTGGACCTCCTGTCCCTAAAAATGACATCCAACGCACTGTTCAGGACAACGAGAGGACGAACCAGGGTGAGTGAGAGAGAGAGAGAGAGAGAGAGAGAGAGAGAGGGAGAGGGAGGGAGGGAGGGAGAGAGAGCGAGCAAAAAAGTTGCACAGGAGATGATGCGGAAGCTTTTCGGTCTTCAGTTCTCATGGTCAGAGGGTAAATCCAAGCGGCGTAGGGTCACACTCCCAGTGAAGAAAGATGAGGGTAGGAAGGGGGGGGGGGGGGGGGGGGGGGGCGGTAAACACAAGGTAAAAGCTGAAAAGAAACAGATCAATCTCACGACAGTCTGTCCTACTGTGGACGTACGGTCTCCTCTCCTACCCGTCTTCTTTAGGGGGTGTGTACCAGCCTGTGGAACATCAACAGACACCAGTCAGAAATCAGCTGCTCTTAACGGCCAGTGCGGAGCTCCTGAGCTCCTGCGGGGTCATTCGGTTCAGACACTCACTGAGCATATTCAGTATTTAACTGTGCGATTCGCTGATAAGAGGCTTCTAATGAGGATATTCAGAATTCAAAGAGAGTGTGTTTGCGGTGCAGAACACATATTTACCATTTTTTTCATGAATCTGCACCAGTGATTTATAAGACTGTTGTGCTCTGGCAAGATTGTACTGGTTCTGAAAGAGAGAGAGAGAGAGAGAGAGAACATGACACCAAAGCGATCACACATAAGTTCATCAATCACTTTAAGATGCTTGGAAACCGTCTGAATTCCAACAGTTATCGATTAAAACCAAGTTATGAGATTCATCCGAATGTTTGAGACCCGTCTCACTGTCCTCCGTCACCTAATATTCACAGCATTCTCATTCACACCCTTATTAAGCTTGGATAGGATTTTAAGTCACAACTAATGAGACACTGTCTACTAAGCAAAAATCAAAAGCATTTCAGTGCTGAGTGGAGGTGTGGATTCTGACTTTCGAACACAAACAGGAACACAGCTGCTGGGATGTTTGTGTGTGAAGCTATTCCGTTAGCGTAAATCTAAATGGAAGAGGTCCTGAAGGAGCCCATGAAATCTGAAGAGACAGGGCTGCACTCATCAGCAACCAAGAATTCAGATTATGCAAATCCAGAGTGGGCCAAGAACTATTTTCCCACATTTATGGAGAAGATATCCCCACTCCCAGGCCAGAGCTGTGCCCCCCCCCCCCCCCCGACACCCTCGCTCACCCACACCCACCCTACCCCCTCCCCTCAGTTGTCAGAGTCATGTGACCTGCTCCGGATGGAGAAACACAGACAGCGGTGTTTGTGTATTTACCTTATTGGCTCCGAACTGCACTCTGGCTTTTCCTTTGACTAAAGTGGCGTTTATCTGCATGATGACAGACTCAATGGAATAGGCACTGCTCCAGCCCTGTCAACACACACAGTCAAAACATCATCAGTATGTAACCCACAACACTGTTCAAAGCACCGAAACGCGCTGATAATCACACCAGACCGCCTCAAACAATTCATCTCTCTCTCTGCATACCCTCAGCTTATGGGTACAGACAGTTATTTAAAATGACAAACTTTAATTGAAAAATAGTACAGTTTTTGTTCAGTGATACTCATGTGGGATCTCCAGTATCCTGTTTCTGAACTGTTAAACTGTCTGTACTCTTAATCTTTGAGCAGTGAAAGCATCAGCAAGATTATACTCTGCTCTGTAAATGTCAGCCGCCCTAAACCATGCTCTCTCTCTCTCTCACCCTACACAAAGTCAAAGGTTTTTCCTTTCCAGTTTTGTGACGCTGAGAAAGATTAAATAAAACATGTGACTGTTGTTTCGACACATTACTGATGCTGACCTGCTTAGTGAGGAGTTCCATACACAAGGCTCCGCCGCCAAGGACATAACTGAATGAAGATATAAACAGAACAACACAAACATGTATTTACAGTGCGACTTCACACCAAACTGTCCTTGTGTGAAATGACTTTTAACTACATTCAGGCACAATCAAACCGTTGCCACTGACTGACAGAGAGATAATACATTTAAATTGTGTCTAACGTACACTGTAGACAGACATGCAGTAGCACACGTAAAACATTGAACAGCGTGTGGAGAACTGGGAACTAAAGGCTCTTCACACACAGAGACCAGACAGACACTCACCCTCCAGACAGCACAGGTGAAACTACCCGCACAAACGGTGGATCAAAGGGGAAGTTGTCCTAAAAAGCGAGAGAGAGAGAAAGAGAGACAGAGACAGAGAGAGAGGGAAACATCAGACAAATGTCTGTATCTTTATCCTAACCCACATAATTCTGGATTTCATTCCTCCAGTTCTGAGACAAGAGCAGCTCAAGCTGCAGAGAGAGAGAGAGAGAGGGAAAAAAACGCAGTACTTACTTTGTAAGAGAAATTGAGTAAGATATAGTCCATGCCTTCTTTCTCCTTTAGGACCTGCAGGTCACTGTGTAGTGGACTGTCAGGATCTACCCTGCAGAGAGGGGGATGAATACAAAGGGAAAACATCTCAAATCCAGTCCTGTTACAGACTTGTGCATTGACTACTGTTTCATGCCACTAGGCTAAAAATTAAAGGTACACTGGCATCTCTGTGCGGTCATTTGACAGACTATTTCGTTCAAAACAACTTACAAAAGAGCACAGAAAACAGACTTAAGTCACGCCTGTATGCAAATCTAGACCAAAATAAAAAAAAAACCCTCTCTATGCACCATGATAGTTTTAGCAATTTACTGAGTCCATTTTTTCACCCCAGACTAGTGCAAAGGGACAATGACATCTGTGTAGTGCTATTAGGGAACTACTGTATGTGGAGATTCTATTGGTGATGAGAGCGAGGTTGAGTGTCATTGTTTACGGGCACACCGCCCACCTGCATGTTTTAAATGCCATAAAGAAGTGGGCGGGACTTACGTTCTCAGCTTCACATGCCACTCATACAGGCTGTCATTCACAAGCTCCACCGAATAGATGCCTACAGATCCACAGAAGACCAGAGATTTCAGACAAAAAGAACCAGTGAAATTCTCAAAACAAACAAACATACAAACAAACAAACCCCCAAAATTATGAACTATTCTACAGACATGGTAAGCTGAAAGATGACACAGAATTTGAAGTTTTATACTTGGGTGAATTTAAAAAAAAGTACTTGCAGATGCACTGGAGGTATGTGTGTGTGAGTGTGTGTGGGGTGTATGTGTGTGTGTGTGTGTGGTGTGTGTGCGTGTGTGTGTGTGCGTATGTGTGTGCGTGTATGTATAGTGTGTGCGTGTGTGCGTGTGGGGTGTGTGTGTGTGTGTGTGCGTGTGTGTGTGTGGTGTGTGTGCGTGTGGTGTATGGTGTGCGTGTGTGCGTATGTGTGCGCGCGTATGTGTGCGTGTGTGCATAGTGTGTGTGTGCGTGTGTGTGTGTGTGTGTGTGTGTGCGGGGTGTATGTGTGTGTGTGTGTGTGGTGTGTGTGTGTGTGTGCGTGTGTGTGCGTATAGTGTGTGTGTGCGTGTGTGTGCGTATAGTGTGTGTGTGCGTGTGTGTGTGTATAGTGTGTGTATAGTGTGTGTGTGTGTGTGTGTGTGTACAGAGGGTGAGATGCTCTGACCTGTTTTGTAACTCTGAGAACGGTAGATCTCCCTGAGCTCTTTCATCAGGCGATCAGAGGCCTGTACTGACCCAGACACAGCACCCTGCCACAGGTCACAAAACACACACACACGGGTCACAAAAACAACACCACACACACCTCACACACACACCTCACACACACACACACACACACACAAACACACACCTCACGCACACACACGCACCCAGACACAGCACCCTGCCACAGGTCACAAAACACACACACACGGGTCACAAAAACAACACCACACACAGGTCACACACACCCCTCACACACACACACACGCACGCACGCACACCTCACGCACACACACGCACCCAGACACAGCACCCTGCGACAGGTCACAAAACACACACACACGGGTCACAAAAACAACACCACACACAGGTCACACACACACCTCACACACACACACACGCACGCACCCAGACACAGCACCCTGCCACAGGTCACAAAACACACACACACGGGTCACAAAAACAACACCACACACAGGTCACACACACACCTCACACACACACACACGCACGCACCCAGACACAGCACCCTGCCACAGGTCACAAAACACACACACACGGGTCACAAAAACAACACCACACACAGGTCACACACACACCTCACACACACACACACGCACACACACACACACACATACACACACACACACACACCTCACACACGCACGCACACGCACGCAGCGCTGGAGTAAACTGCTGAGCATACAATTCAATAATAGCAGGTCTCATGTTTCAGTGCCTGGTGAGGAGACAATGAGGACTGTGACTGTGATTAGTAAAATAGCCGTGTGCTTGCCAGAGATCAGGAGTCAAATACATTATTAATTTGAGGTTTGGGCTGGTGCTGCAGTTGTAGAGGACGTGAGGTTGTGCAGACAGATGAAGCTACGCGGCTGATGTTAAGGTTTTCTTAGGACACAAAGCTCTTATTTGGTCATCTTGTCAAAGATATGACAAGACTACACTTCATCTACTGTATAATAAACTTCAAAAAGATGACACCACACAGGCCCTAACTGGTGCAGAAGAGACATTTGATTAATACCAGCATATGCTGTAACCACAGAAAATGTAACCTAATTCCAAGATTCAAAACGTGTAGCAGGTAGAAGAAGGGTTTTTTTTCTAAAACAGGGCTGTGGAATCGAGGACCTGAGCCAGACCAGCCAAAGGAGATTTTAGATGGTATTTAAAGAGTGTGTCTAAGATAAAGTCACATGTCAGAAGGCCACAGGAGTGCACTCAGGAGAGGCGTGTCAATGTCATGATGATACAGGTGTGATACCCAGGAAGAGGAGGATGGTTGGCCTTAAGCCAGGATGTGTAGTGATTATCACTGCTGTTGAGTGACAGGCACTGCGTGTTAATGACAACTGTTTGTTTTGTGTTTTAAGCGTGCACTGATTATATAACACTGGGCTTACATGTTCACACCTTTTGGATGGTCAGCCTGTTTGGACTAAACGTGCTCCAAATAAAACAGGCCCACACCTAATATGCATTTCAAAATCAGGAGGAAAGTTTAAAGCTTATTACACAACACCGGCTGTGAAGGCTTTTTTCCTCTTTTGTTTTCCTTGCTTTTTAACAGTCATGGCCAAAGATGATTTGGTTAAGGCATTCAGAGGAGATTGCCAGGGGAAAAAAGATGTCAACTGCTCTATTCATTCCTTCACTTATCCAATTTTATATTTTTCAATGACTTCTTGAAAATAATAAAAAAAAAACCTGAATCCGTATTGTGTTCTTGTTTATTTAGACGTTTTGTGTAGACACAAAGAAGATAAAACCACAGACGTCATAAAGTTGGTGGTTCTTGTTTGAAAACCTCAGAGTCAAACATGGCTTGTTTTCATATGCATCACTAATAACTAACGTGCCGGTGTAACACATAATAAAGAGATTGCTGGCGGAAGTGGAGGTATAAACTGATGATCGAAAAGGCAGAAAACAAGTTGAAAAGGAGGCCAAACATAACCCCTCGCTTTTCTTAAAAAAAAAAAAAAAAAACAAAACCAAAAAAAAAGGACTTTTCACAACGGATCTGGAGGAGAACAACTGTACACACAGCTCGAATGAACACTGTTCTCTCTTTTTCCCCGCATAAAAAAAAAAAGAAAAAGAAAAAAGGAAAAGACTGCACAGATCTGCTTATGTTCCACTTTCAGGGAGTATTTTTAGCACAACCTGTGAGAGACGTGAGGAGATATTCTATTGTTCCAAAGGCCATGTCCGCACACCCACTGGTCTGAAACTCTCAAGACTCAATCTACTTATAGTGCGTTATGTAAATGATCAATAAAAGACAACCTAGAATATAAACACCCCACACGAACCCTGCCCCACCCCCCTTGGAAAAAAAAACAAAAAACAAAATATAGACAAAATGCCATCTTACCGAACGAGCACTTACGTTCAAGTGGTCCTGTCTCTGGTTCTTGCGGATCTTTTCCAGGATGGCCAGGTTCTCCTTCTCGATACCGTCATCCTCAGACTTCTTCCCGTCCACAGGCTCCTCTTCCTTCATCTCATAGTGATCCAAATCCTCAATGTCCTGGAGCAGAACCAAAGAACCAGCCCAAACACACATACACACACTTTAATAAACAACACTACCCACAAAAACCACACTCACACACACATGCCTTAATAAACAACACTGGCCACAGAAACTGCACTCACACACATGCCTTAATAAACAACACCATACTCGCATACCAGAACAGACTTTTTATTTCCATTTTTTAAAAGGAAATAAAGAAAAAAAAAAAAAAAAAAAGACTAAAGACCTCTCCCATCTCTTCTTCCTCCTCTTCCTCAGACGTGACTTCATCTGTGGTACCATGCTGAGGAGAGCAATGTAAAAAGAAGTTAACATCAGGGGTCAAACAGAAGAGCTGATTACTATAAAATGTTTTTTTTTTCCGTGGTGAAAACACAGCAGCGGGGTGAAAACGGGGGCAGGCTGTTTATGTATATGAACGTGGGTGAAACTTGCCTTGCGGTCCTGACTCACAGGTCCAGTAGGGACGGGCTGGTCCAGCATCTCGACGTCAGGGTGCTGAGGCAGGTTATAGAGCCGGCAAAGATCACAGATCAGTCTCTTCAGCTGCTGCAGGAGCTGTGGAAAACACCGGAGCCACAGGCAGGGTTAATACAGGAGCAGGCTTCACAACACCACCAGCTCACAAACTGGTACATTTAACCAGGTGTCACGAATGCCTTTTCCCCTGCCATTAGCACAACAAAGAATTACACTCCACTGATAGACAACTGAAAAACAGAAAACTGTGCACACAATTTATACAACATGCTTAAACACCTGTATAAAAAAATGAACAACAACAACATCAACAATAATAATTATTATTTTTATTATCGTTAAGACTAATAATACTAACGCAGCTGAGATAAGACATTGAAGGAAGAGAGAGAATATGCAGACACTGAGTTAATTGTGGATAAGTTCTGTTTGTATCAATTTTTTTTAAATCTCAAGTTAAGTCTTGATAAACAAAGAGTCTTGGACATGAACCCCAGCTCGGTGAAGAAGAGAACGGGAGGTATTTAATTGTCTGGGCCAGGACACAGGCACTCAGAGACAGCTGTTTGACATCTAAGCACTGACCTCAAGTCAGTAGCAACATTCATACGAACATCATCATCCAACGGGCCTTAGCCTAAAGATTTTATGTGACAGCCCTCATGTCACAAACAACAACAACAACAAAATGACCCTGGTTCCCAGTGAGTCAGATGCCCAATCACACGTGTCATGAAAACAGATGGGAGGCTCTCCACAGAGAGACGGATGTTACGAAACCAACATCAACACAACATTCTAAAACAAAGCTTTGAAGGAACTGTTAAGGAGAACATGTTCTTAAAAATCTGTCGGAAACAAAAATGCCTGACAGCAGAAAAGCTACATCACACAATTTCTATACTGTGCGCTCCTAAGCAGTCGACTCTAGAGAAGTGTGTGGTGTTACGCAGACACACAGTTTGTCGCGTACTCGGCACACATCATGCGAAACCGTAAAAATTCATTTTCAGCCGTGATAAAAACTTGTTGCTGCTAAGCAAGGATCACCCCAGATAAGCCTGTCTGTGTCTCATATGCTAGAGGCTAACACACAGAGTCTGATTTTCATACAGGCTGAACGTACGGCTGGGAAGCAGAGACCATCGGATCTGTTTTGCTCGTTCATATGTGTGGAGGACAGACTACTGCAGAACTTTCAAAACGACTTCAAATTAAAACCAGGTTGTCTCATTACAAAACATACTTCAGCACGTGGACCACGCAAAAACATGTGATAACATGGGAAAATAAGTTAAGTTCTCAGCATTATAATTGCATAATGCAATTTGCATTTGTGACTAGGTTAGCAGCAATATTACAAACTGTCATATCACCAGTGTTACAATTACTTTAGTCTTTTTTTTAATAACAGGAATAGATTGATGGAAACCACAGCGATGCAGAGTGGAGTCACACACAGTGAGTGAAGTGTGGGGTTCCAGAACACAGGCAGCTTTCTCTCTACAGCTCTCTGGGTAAACGAGGCTAAACGTAAGAGGAAGAGGGGGCACTGGAGTGAGAGGACTTGGCTGTATGGATGGAGGGACATAATGACACTGACTGTAATACTTCAGCATTGAGCGCTGGGGAGACAGGGTTAATGAAAAAATGAAGAGTTATAGCGTGTGTGTGTGTGTGTGTGTGTGTGTGTGAGGGTAAATATGCGATAAAGACAGACAGGCTAAATCTGAGCAGTGTAATGGGAGAGTGTAGTGGAAAAATGAGTTTTTGAACACTGGAGGAGAATAAATCCATGAAGAGAAAAGTGTATGCCTGGCAGAATTCATAAGACAAAACTAAGTAAAAGAGGAATTCATTTATATATATATATATATATATATATAGTGGAGTGAGCGAGTAAATTTGCCGGTGCGCAGAACTGACTGTTGATTTAATTCAGTTTCAAAGCGCTGCAAAGAATAATTAAAAGAAATGATTCACAGTAAGCGAAAAATGGAGCAGATGACAAGAGAAAATGGTGACTCTCGTTCCTACACAGACATCAACGGCAGGTTTTTTGAGAGACTGTTTAGTGACAATTTTATTTTAAAAAAAAAAGCCCTCGGACATGATTTGTGCAATTCTGGCTGAGTTGTCGCCAATACAGTGCAACTGGGAGCAAAACAGTAAACAAACACAAACAAAACAACAAAGATGCTGCCTTCATGACAGTGTTGGGATAAAGGAGAAGCTGATTCGCATTGACATATCTGCTCAGTGTAACCATCACTTCTGCATTTGTCTTTATCTCAGAGGGCTTATCGATCAAACGCTGACCAAGAACCCTGAAATGCATCAAAAACTACACTGATTTACCATGCCACACTCATCACTGAATCAGCACTGATTTTCCTAACAAATCACTTTTTTTGAAAATGCAGAGTAATGAAGAAAAAAAGAAGCAACATGAGCGTATAGGCACAGCTGCCATTTGGTTTCAGACAAGTCAGGACGACACCAAGCGACTTTTACCACATCGGTCATAATTTTCTTCAACGCCGTGATCAGCTGCTGACAACCGGAAACTAAACCTACTCAAAACATCAAGCTACTTGGAACATAATCCTTCCACGACTGGAGGCTAACTGTCCGGTACAGATCAGTTGTATACTGAAGAAGAACTGCAGAGAAAAGATAACACAAACAAGGATGGTCACTGAGTTTGATCTAGTGGTCCAGAAAGCTGTGAGGACTTACCAGCGTGCTGCCTTTCCTCACATCCTCCAGGCGCTCCAACACTTGTGCCAGGCTGGGGTCATCGGAGTCCACAAACCATATCGGAGGAGTCGAGGGGTAAGATTCCTGTTAAAGACGGGATATACAAATATGTGTTACATTTGTGTGAACACGGGATAAATCTGCAGTATATTATAACCAGAACATCTTCCTCACACAGTTATCTGCATTTCAGCTAGGACTGCTCTGGTGATCTGGCACATGCTGAGTGGTTACACTCAGATGTAACATGGATGAATTCTTTAATGGATGGTAGAAAAGATGGGATGTCTGCATCACTTTGCAACCTCCCAACGCTTGGCTGGCTACTGACTTTTCACGCTCAACTTATCTGAGTCAGCTCTCAGATATACAGCAATTGTGCAATGTCATCTGAGGTCACCAAACGAAGATTCTCATCCGTGACATTCGTACAGTGCGAAAAATGTGTCTAACAAACGGCCCCTTTCATGAAAACACTCGCTTTCACAAATATATATTAAAGCTGAAGTCGTATTGTGAATCTACAGTGACATCATTATGTTAATACTTGTTAAACAACTTACGTCGGATGGGGATCAGTGTCTCCTCTATCTGATGGAAAAACAGGATACTTCGATGGCTCTGCCATGTTTACTCAACGTATATACTTATATGTGCCGTTCATCACATCTAACTAACATGTTAACATGCTACACTCATTTTACTGCGTGAAATTTCTGAAAAGACAAAGAACATAGCTAGCTGACGCTTTTGTTCAAAATAAATCGATTAAAATATGTTTCACGTTTACGGACTTTAATGTTGTCAGTCCTAACGCAGCCCATGAGTTTTCTGGCTAGCTTGTTTGCTGTGTATGCAAGCCGAGATAGTGTGGCTAAGCTAGCGATTCTGAAAGCAATTCCAGAAAACAAAAAAAAAATTGCCCCCATTGCAATAGGCCATGTTGCATAAAATGACGTGCATTCTGCCAGACAAACAAATGTTAGCTACCACCCCAGCAAATGGAATCCGGAAATTAAGATAGCTTAATTTAGAATACGTAGAAATGTCTGTGCAATGGGCACGATAATGTTAGCTTAGTAACCACCTAGTCAGCTAATCAGTCCGCTTGTTAGAGATTAGCTAAATGGTCAGTGACTGACACATAAATAACGATATTTTAGTCTACATTTCCTTAACCTCATTGTCTCTCATCCAAGACAAGTGTAATGCACGAATGCATACTTACTTTCTCAGCTAATTCGCTAGACGACATAGGTAGCGCAGCTACTATCTACGTTATGTTGCTACCTCGCTGTTACCCTAGGTAGCTAATCAAGTAGCTTAGAAACTGTTTAGCGTCAACTCTTTTTTGATAGTTGCCTTGCCGTTTTCCTTTGTGTCTTACCGTGATATTACAATGGATAATTAGCAGCTTCTCTCCTGTCACATTGAATTGGCAGCTTAGTTCATCTGGCTTCCAGTCAATAATTCTGAAGCGTTCGTGGTTCGGGTCAAAAATTGACTCCAGAAACTTCAATTCGGCCTTCAGTCCCGAAACCGACATCTTCCACTCATCTCCCGGCGGGGCCGCAGGGGAGGGGAGAAGTCGGGACCTACTGCAGCCACGCAGTCAAGTCCAAGACAAGAAGTTCAAACGTCAACAAAGAGGTTTTAAAACAATATTTTTCCCTGAAATATTCCGCGAGGCTAGCATGTGAGCTAGCTAAGTTAGCTAATAGCAACGCCTTGGCTTCTGGTCGTCTGTTGTTTTTTCCGCCTATGTATTGTTAATGTCAGCGGTCCAGTGAACAGTTTTAAAATGTTCGATACAGCAAAAACTATCGTCTGAGCCTCTCTCTCCTTGGTCGCTTATTTGATTGCTCGTTTTTCAAACAAAAAGATCACAGAATTGGACTTCAATTTCAGACACTATTTCTCGATAGATGCCCGGTGCTAAACGGAAGCTTCTTCTGGGGTTTAAAGATGGCGTTGTATGTCGTCTGACTCTGCAGAGTCCCATCATACTGTGCGCTTTCGTTGGGTGGAGTGTAAACCCAAGCATAATAATAATAATAATAATAATAATAATAATAATAATAATAATAATAATAATAACAATGCACTCAGTGGTACTTTTCCGTCTTTTTTAAAATACCTTTCAGTTGCATTTTACTAGACAGACTTTACTGTTCTGTTTTTAAGAGTTCCAAAAAAGATATACAATTAAATTAAGAACTGACTAATTGAGAGGATGTCCTATACTCATGGCAACCATTTGATTTTTTGAAACTTCGTGCTGTGCATTAAAAACAACTTCTGCCACATTATTGTTTCACATGTAGAGTTGAACATAATTACTACACCTGCTAACCCCAATGTTCTTTTGCTTATATATCACTGACAATGGAACGGGTCATTGAATTTTCACGTCTTAATTTGACCTGCATCTCACATTTTGCTTTCTTTCTTCCTCTCAGGTTAACCACACTCTGTCATGCAAGGCAGACCATTTTAGTGTAAATTGGTACAATGTGACTCTGTTTCAGACCTGTTCAGCTCAGCAGGAGACAAAAGATCAAGCTACTGAACAGAACAATAGATTCTGGTGCCTCCCCTAATTGTGGTTTACCATATACTAGGTCAGCATTACTCAGTTGCCTTGAATGGCTCCAGAGAACCCGCAGTAATAAAAGGAATGACCAAAGTAGTGCATTCACTTGTTTAAGCACAATGAACTCTGTAAAGGATTGGCAGTCACAGACTGGATTCCCTGGTCGCCTGAGACCCCTCCAGTCCCCTGTTCCCCT
Source organism: Chanos chanos (assembly GCF_902362185.1). Lineage (NCBI taxonomy): Eukaryota > Metazoa > Chordata > Actinopteri > Gonorynchiformes > Chanidae > Chanos > Chanos chanos. Next base: position 2,965,735 of record NC_044496.1, on the reverse strand, counting down.
CATCCCACATGCAGACACAAAAATGCACACACACATAGAGATTCATTTATGCATTTATTTCTCATCCCCATCGAAAAAACAAAAAACAAAACAAAACAAACAAACAAACAACAACAACAAAAATAAATCAAACCAGAATTCTAAGAGTAAAAAAAACAACAAACGATTATTGACCTTTGTAAGTGAAATAATTCAATAAATAATTTAAAAGTAAGTACACAAATTAATCAGTCAATCAGTGAATTAATTAATTAAGAGAAATGCAGTAGTTTTCACTACAATACATATCATTTAAAAGCTTGAAAACTAATGGAAGAGTGGAAAACTTGCCTGGTAGACGATGGAAATGTCGACAGGCTGACAAAACAAGGCTGAAATATCATTTTTCAAGTCAAAGTATTGATAGTGTACTCTGCCTTCTAACAGTGCTGATAGTGTAGTCTGCTTTCTCTTTCTTCGCGGAATAATGGCAGCCCGCAAAGAATCAGCAGCATCAGCATTCAATTCATTGGATCGCCCAGTGAAACTAATTCAGATCGAGGGGTAGGTAAGTCAAACTCGGGCATTACAATGTTTAGTGTGTGGTTATATTGTTTAGCATGTGGTCAAAATGTGCAGTGTATGGCTATATTGTTTAGTGCATGGTTATATTATTTAGTGTGGGGTTACATTGTTTAGTGTGTGGTTATAGTGTTTAGAGTGTGGTTATAATATTTAGTGTGTAGTTATAGTGTTTGGTGTGTGGTTATAATGTTTAGTGTGTAGTTATATTGTTTCGTGTGTGGTTACATTGTGTTGTTATATTGTTTAGTGACTGGTTATATTGTCTGGCATGTGGTTACATTGTGTAGTGTGTGGTTATATTGTTTAGTGGGTGGTTATATTGTTTCGTGTGTGGTTATACTGTTTAGTTTGTGGTATGATGTTTAATCATCAGCGCTGGGGCGGGAGGGATAGGTCACGGTGTTAACATCTGAGTCTACAAAGCAAATGTTCCTGCTGGAACTTCCTGTCCCCTGGGAAGACTGGATGGAAGAAGCCAACAAGTGCAAAAGGGCTAAATACGCAGATCTGGTTACAGAGTGCTGGGGCAGCGGTTGGAGAGTCTGCTGGGAGCCAGTCGAAGTTGGGTTCTGGGGCTTTGATGGCCATGCATTACAGCAGATCTCAAACTGCTTGGAGTAAAAGGAGTGCAGTGCAGAAGAGCCACCAGGAGCATTCTGGAGGCTGCTGAAAAGGCCTCGCTGTAGCTGTGGATCTGGAGGGGAGATCCGTGGATTAGTGCTCCACTTGGACACAAGTCGGGGGCTGATCAGCCCCGGCTGGGTTCCCCGGGCGAGGGTGTCTGATGATTAAAGATTCGAAACACCCCATGACCCCGGGTTCATCACTGAAGATGTGTCCAAGTAGCACCAGAAGCTGTTTTCTAGAACTCTAACAGACTGGGTGCAACCGCCAAACCGGTGGGGTTTTTGAAAAGTTTACGACGGTAAAAGCCTCCAGTAAGCATTAGCATAGCACACTGAATTTGTTGAACAACAGCGGGACTTCAAATGAAACTGGATGTTATGGTCCACTGAGATCAGCTATACTTTTTGAGGCTCAGGGTGAAATACCACAAGAGGTTTCAGCAGTGGTTATCTAATATTCTGTGGTTCAGTGGTCCTGAGACTGATAAAATGTCATAAAATCAATGAAAACCATGAACTCTAGAAAGAATGAAGATACTTTAGCCAAAACCATGGTTTCATCTGCCAGGAAATCCAAATTTTGGCTGTAGCTGAATCTATCAGCGAACACATCTCCAAGTGAACTGAGTATTGTTTTGAAACTTGTTTTCCAATGGTCGTGATCCCAATCAAAATTTATGGCCTGAAAAGTACAGCCAGAGCTGACTGAAAATGGTGAATTCCTTGAAGGTTAAAACAGACAGGCAAACAGACAGACATACCCACACACACACACACACACCCACACACACACACACACACACACACACACACACACACACTGTGTCACACAGCTGTAAAGAAATGTGTTGATTAAAGACACCTTCAGGTTGATTCAATTATTAGTAAAATTTAATATCCTTTGTAAAAAATAATAAAAAGTAATATGTTTTATACGGTTTCGTTATATTTATTAAGGGTGTAATCTTTGAAATCTAACATATCCAAAACATTTTTCAGGGCATGTGATGAGGAGTGTAATATCGTTCCATGTGTGTGCAGTTCTCACACACCCTCAGTGTAGAGACATCATCATTCAGTTTTACGACATTATCAGTCAGAATACTAGCCCCTTAGAGAGCATTGGCTAATACACAGGCTTAAGATTACAAAATGAGATTTTTCCTCAAATGCTATAGTGAAAATAAAGATTATGAAATTTGATTTTTCCTTCAAATGCAAGATTGAAAATTAAGATTATGAAATTTGATTTTTCTTCAGATGCAAGAGTGTCAATAGAGAAATGTCCAAACATTCCCCATTAATTTAATGTTTTTGGACAATGCAACACCAGAGCACCACAGAATGAGCTGGGTAGCCATGATCAAAAGAAACATTCTCCTAAATCCCGTAAGAACCTGCTGCTTTTCTAGTAGATTCCACTGCTTTCTCACCAGAAGATGTCAGTCTGCCTCCATTACTGTCAGAGTGAGATATATTACATGTGAATTAACTGAATTTCAGACATTTTATTCCCTGGAATATTTTGACTATAGAACAGATTTTTTTTCAGGCACCCAACCACTAACTGAGAGACATGTTTGATGGTAACAGAAAAGTACCAGAGAAAGAAAGACAGAAAGAAAGATAGAAAGAAAGGAAGAAAGAAAGAAAGGAAGAAAGAAGGACAGAAAGAATGGGGTGATCCATCCTTGATGTTTCCCGTACTGAAACACTCCTGTTCTGGTGACAGATCCAGTATCTGTGACATTCCTTCAGTCAGCGACGCGCCTGAGTAAAGCCATGGACATGTCCAAAAAATAAATAAATAAATAAATAAATAAATTCATGAAAAACTCTTTATCTATAAACACAAGTAAAATGCACGTCTCAGAATCATCTTGAAAAAGAAAAAGGTTTCACAATATCAACAAGCACGGTCACAAAACTGTGTTTCTCTGTGCTTCTGCAGTCCCTCCTTCCATCCAACTTTCTTCCAACTAAAACTACAGGTGAATATGCGTCTTTACGCACAGAAAGGGCCGTATAAAAACTCTATTAAAATAAGGGTCTCAAATTACACGTTATTGTTAACATAAACTGATTTTAGCATAACTTTGATGAAATATTCGATAACAACAATCCAGAAATAAGACAAATATGAAGTTCTTATGTGTGGGTCTAACAACTCCTCAACCACACGACACATCTGAAGATTTTTTTAATTTCTCCCTCATTTGTCTGCCTCTTTATTCCCTGACAGAGATGAACCATTCAAACCCCAAACTCTAACAAGCCTGTGCCAGGCAGAGCAGGACGACCCAACCCCCCCACCTCAAGATTTGGATCCTCTCAAGGTTTCTTCCTATTTCAGCCAAAGTGAATCACTTGCCTCTGTCACTTTAGGCTTATTCACCGGAGATCTTAGCCCTGGCATCCTGAAAAGCTGTTTTCTGATAATGTCTCTTGCAATAAGGTCTTTACCAATAAAACTCGGTTAATTAAATCTGAACTGAATAGATAACTGTTGGATAAAACTCCCAACAAGGAGTGAGATTCCAGTATAAAACCAGTGCAAATATAGACTCAATGTTGATGTAGGTCAATCCATAATAGGTCTCTAAGAACCCTCTTGTGTTTTTACATAAAACTAATCTCAGCAACATTAAAGCTACAGAAGCTGTCATTGCATCGAGGGCGCCTTTTTTCTTGTTGGACAGACAATGAGAAACGATAAGCCAGCCTGCACAGTGGATGCTGAGGTCAGAGCCGAAAGAGACAGAGACAGGAGGTCAGGGGAGAGAAAGATGAAACAGCCTTGAAATGCGAGCAGACAGGCGCAGGCAGCGCGTCAAAACTTTAAAGGTAAGCAATCGGGCTGATCCCCGAGGACTAAACACTTTACCACGGCGGAAACCCACGGACCTGTCAGCCCCGGTCTCGCCATGACAACAGAACCTGAGATGCGGTCCCTGCTGTGGGCTGAGGTGCCTGTTATGGTACCATACATCCAGACATGGACCTCAGAGGCTGCTTGAAAACAAAGCGGGAAAACTTTCTACAAAACTGTTGGTGTTGTTTATCTTTGGTTGCATACATAATGACACACCATGGACCATAATGTCACAGTACAGAAGTTCAAGCGGAACTCGACAGCAATTAGTTCCTCTTACATAACTTTTCACATGGTAAATTGCATTATAGAGGCGATAAAGTAATCTTTGGTTTTGTCCTTGAACGACGTATCAGTCTGATATTGTCATAGTTCTAGCAGGGGCAGTGTGCCCTTTCCTCCTAGTCTGAAGCCTATTTCTGCTTTATATCAAAGAGACAAACATTTTGCCCTAATCACATTTCATTCTTGCTTGCATCTCTTTGCCAGCAGCAGTGTGTAATCTTCAGAGTGCTACCTCACCCTCTCTTTAAAACCGCAAAGCTAAAATTAGGAGTATATGTACGCAGTCATCATTGACTCAAATGACACAGGGTGAACTGAAGGCCACTGCATAGAGATATTAGGATTATTACAAACATGCATATTTATTCTCAGTGTGCTATCTGTTTTTTTTTTTTCCCCGTTTGACATAGGAAGGAGAAGTTCCTTCAGCGTTCAACTGAAAGCAGAACATTGTTTAGCATAATGTAAATTTCTGCTCTGTTTTTTTCTTTTTTTCTTAAAGAGATGTATATAACTGGCTCGTAATGAACTTCCTCACATACATAGAAGCTTCAGACAGACGGGTTCTGTCATAACGCTTTAAGATATTCGTCTTTGTTGCAGTTTTCTCTTACAGTCTCTAGATGGCACTAGATCCTCGCGAGATACTTTTTTTATGCCCAGCAGCAGCCGGTTGGCAAATGAAAACTGTCAAAACCGAAGACAGGCTGCAGTTCTCAAAGCGCGGCACAAAAGATATAATGACAAATTTAGGTTCAGACAGATACTGAAGATCAACACTGACTGTGAACAAAAGAGTGGAGGAAAGGAAAAATAAGCCACATTTGACAACTTGAGCTGTCTGCTGTCACTCACAGTTTGAAATGAAGACAAAACCCTGCACATGCAGACAGTTCAGTTAACGTTTATACTGTGAAATGGTTAGGGTAAAATTAATAATGACTATAGAGTGAAGGAGCTCTGAAAGCATGTTATTTCATTCAGTTTTACTGAAAAAATGTACACATCAGATTATCCGTCGCATATGTAGTTAAATTTCAGTGTCATGTCTCGGTTTATTTTCGTTCATCTGAAGAGGATTTGGATGCGAACGCGACGGGAAGTGAAGGAGCAAGCCTAAAAATCTCCTTCTGGGCTTGTTTCCAGCTCAAGGGCGAGCGATGGACGCGCTCTGTTGAATTCGCGTGGTCCAGCCTCAATGAGAGCGCGAGCTGACTCTCAAGAGCTGTGGAGAGTTTCGTCACCATGGCAGCGGTGATCTTAACGCTCCGGCCTTTGCCACAGTGTAATCTCTGCCACGAGAAGAACTCCACGGAGCACTTTATGTCACTCTGGACATGCAGATTGGAGATGAGACCGCATTTTAAGACAAGATACTATCTCATCTCTACTTCGGACGAATGACTGTCAGAGTGTCGCAGTGCTGCAGAGGGATCATTCAGGGACACAGTGCTTTTAGTGTCAGAAAACCTCATTGAGACATCCATCATTTTAGCACCTCCCACTTCAGTCACAGACAGACGCTGAATCACTTGTTTGCAGTGTTGAGAAAATCTGTACGTCTCTGTTTTGTTGTGAATGGATATAAATTGAGTGACATTTTGTGCCTGTGTGATTATGATGATGTCGTGTCTGTTGAATTTCCACTGAGTATGGCCAAGTGCATGTTTCTGTTTTGTTTATTCTCACCGCCTGTGTGGTGTGTCTTCTCTCTTCTTTAGTTCTACACCATGTAAAATATTAGTGAGAGCTACACTCTCCAACTACATTGTTTCCCAGTCTGGCACCTGGACTACACTGTTTCCCAGTCTGGCCCCTGGACTTCACTGTTTCCCAGTCTGGCCCCTGGACTTCACTGTTTCCCAGTCTGGCCCCTGGACTTCACTGTTTCCCAGTCTGGCCCCTGGACTACACTGTTTCCCAGTCTGGCCCCTGGACTACACTGTTTCTCAGTGCTGGAGACACTCAGCTCTGCATAGTCTGAATTTCCCCACACCCCATTCAAATAGTCAGGGGTCTGATAATTAGCAGATGAGTTGAATTGGCTGTACTCGAGCAGGGCGAAATGTCAAACACGCAGTGCCGTGGGACACTGTCGTCGGAGTCGGACAAGCAAACACGCTGAATGCACCGTCCATCTGTCATGACATAGCCGGAGTGAATCCTGTTGACTCTTGCAGTTCTGTCAGTGTCAGCTATGATGCGAGCGCCGCTTCCACCGAAAACCCACGCCTAAAATATGTTGCCCATGATCCTCCTCTTCTGTCAAACATTTGAAGAGCTCCAGCCGTCCTGTCAGGGCTGCTTTATGGTCCGCTCTGCCCAAAACCGCAGGCTCTAAATCAGCCGGAGCTGATTGCATTGCTCCTGATTGCAGCGGTGAAGGGGCTTGGGGGGGAATGGCTCTGTGAGATGGGCCATGAATAATTCACAGGAAAACACAGTGATCCCGTTTCCTTCATTTGATTACATACAGCTCCCTTTGGTGCTATTCGATTGATTGAAAAAGGCCATTTCTAAAATAATCATTACGTCCGTGTGACTCGCACTCTCTCTCTCTCTCTCTCTCTCTTGGCTTGTGACTCGACCAAAACCAGTTCCCTTTCTACATTAACCTAATTAGACTACTGGATCTCACATCGTAGGCCGTGTACCAGTGACCCGTTCACTTCGACCTGGAACCAGTTTGTCACCTCAAAAACTGTGAGTCTCGCTTTACTTTAAAAATATACTGTGTTAACAAGGGGAGGATAACAGAGAACCAAAAATAACCGAAAAATAACCAAAGAAACTCAAACGCCTTTCATTTCTGTGAAAGAATTTCAGAATGCCGTCTTTGAAGTCTCTACCTATCTCCATCATCAAGAAGGGCAAATATTTTCCTACCATAGCCCGAACTTTGTTCATACGCATTGTAAAGTCTCCGAGAGGCTGTTTGATTGTTGCTCTGAAAATACCACAGTTCCAGTTCATTGCCCGGCTATAATTTGTTTTCATGGTGAGGGGGAACAGTGAGAATGTGTGTGGTAGAGGCTGTTTCTCAAATGTTTATTAAAGTCAAAGCAATGGGAGGAGCAAGAAATATTAGGTAGCGACGGCACCGTCTGTCTCTCTGTCCCCCAGTCCGAAGCCAAGAATGCATCCGAGTGTGGGAGATGAATGAGCCAACGGGGTCAGGCCGGTGCTGATGATCAGTCACCCTGAGCAGGTCTATTTGTGTGGACAATACTGGTACGCTCAGCCTGCTTGAATTATCCGGCCAGAGCAGTGTCTCCAGCCATAATGGACCAGGTTTTTTCTTTCTTTCTTTTTTTTTTTTTTTTAAACTTTCCAGAGGAAAATAAAAGCTCCCAATTTCATGCCTCTCAATTCTGAGCTAAGAGCAAATTTGCATTGTGAAAATTCACCCCAACATTGATCCTTCAAACCAACAAAACTCATTCTTAACGGACCTTCTCTCCAATAATGGATTTTGCTCCTTTGTGGACCTGCACGGTGTGACTAAGACGGCAAGACTGCAGTGCTTTAGTACTCTCTGTCCTTCGTGCATCTACAAAGCTATTCAAGAACCAGCCTCTTCACCTTAAACATTACTCAGACTCTTCAAAAAGTACAGGATATCAGAGTGCAATCAAAAGTGGTGATTAATTCTTCCTGGGTCTAATGCGTCTCTCAGCAGTCTCTCCGACATTATGGACCTCTGACTTTATTTAGAGCACTAATGTAGGACTAAACAAACTCAGCTCTGGGAAAGGGAGCAGGATGGATGTGACTGATTTTATTTTAGCATGCCTTTATCGCATTAAACAATTATTAGTGCTTGGAAATAACTTCTGAATAGTAAAGAGTTGCACGCCAGCAGTACAGAGCTTACAAAACAGATTATCATCAAAGATATCTGGTTTGGTACGCCTGCGATATGTTTTATAAACTCACTAATTAACGGTTTTTAGAGCAGATGTGCAGTTTCCTCAGCTCTCCTCTTATCTCTGCTCTATGAAGAGAGAGCAGTGTTTGGCCTAATGTTACCTGGGTCAAATCAATAACACCCTCTTCTTGTTACCATGTAATTAGTCCCGATCGACTGTGGACGAGGGACCAGTGCTGAAGAACATCCTCTGTCTTCTGCTGGTTTGTTGTCTTAATGGAGATAATGTAATAAACCAGAAAAAAAGAAAACACGATAATACTTTCACACCCTTCACGAGCCGTTACACCTCCCTCAACGACCTTGGCTTGTCATTGCTTATTGACATTTGTAAATGCTGTAAAAATTTCCCTGTGTACATAATGAGGATTTTAATGGCAGCGGTAACTTGGCTCCTCCTGCACACCAAGCAGAGGCAAATGCTATTTGGGGGTCTGTGAAGCCTTGGGAACACTGGTTAGAGGATAAGACCATTTACATTTATACACCAACACTTTGAACACTTTCTGAATGCACACCAATGGTTGCAGTTGAGCAGAACATATTTATGTAACTTTATAATATTACATATGTACCTATGCCCACATTAAAACGTGTGGGACGTCCATGTGAATGGTGTATTGACGTTGTACATGTAATAGTAATGCAACGTTGTTCTGCCGCCTTATATCGGGTTCATCTCTTGTCTTTCGTCGCCAAATCATTATCAGGAGGAGTGAAAGGCCAGATAAAACTTAGTCCCTCATTGCTCAGCGCCACTTGAGCGATCAGTGGTAAAGACGGAGTAAAATGAATGAGGCTTGTTCAGGTTCTGATTGTTTTCCTGGCCCCACTGAATGATTTGAGACACCGAAACCGCCGTTCGTCAGGGCAGGCGTGCGCGTGCCGCGTAATAAAGAGGCAGATTGAGGATGTCTCTGGTGATTTATGTAGGACTTCTGTCCTCTGTCTGTGCTGTCGGAGAAGTTAATTAAAATACAGTGCCGCGGATCCTCATTCCCGCCCGGACATCAGCGAATCATGTGCCAGCTTTTATGGCTTTTATTCTATTTTATTTATATTTTGTTTTATATGACGCACAGTCGGAACACTCGCTCCGAAAATTACGACCGTGCGGCTGCCGGTCACACTTGTGGTTTTCATTCAGAAGTGATTTTTATCGTAACCAGCTGTGGTTTTGAAAACCTACAGGAGACACACGAACAAATCGTACACTCGACAATTCGACCCCCCACCTCTCTCTGTCTTTCTTTCTTTCCCTCTCACACTAATACTCAAATACAAGGTTAGAAATGACCTCTGACCAGAGTGAGCCCACACGAATCTTTGGGACAGATAATTACCGGTCTTCAGTTTTAATTTCTTTGGACCCAGGCTGCTGACTCATGACATAGCCGTGTAGTTTGTCACGCAGGGCAGCACCGCTGCCAATGACAGGACGAAGCGCTATCCAATTTTCTCTCGTCGAGCGGAGCAAATACATCTTCCGAAGGAAGACAGAGAGCAGCATCCTGGCCGTAGCACGAGCTCCCTCGGAGTGCCCTTTTTATCTCGGCTGACAGAGGCGCCAGCTCATTTATATCGAGAGTCTCTCTACAGTCATATTTGAGCTGAAAACCTCGACCTGCTTCATAAGAGCCATACATCAACCGTCATGAGATTTATGGAAATCTGTGATTCACCACAGAGGGGCAGACAGCTTACAGCCTCAGGGTAGTCCTATCAGAGAGAGAGAGAGAGAGATGCAGATATGAGGAACAAATTGAATGTCTGCTTACTGTGCTATCTGCGGCCTTTGCTTCATTTCATTTCGTAAAATGGGCTCACAGAATCACCACATCAGCTTAACCTTCTCAATCCCAGCCTCCAACTGCCTTTTTAAACCTTTTAAATGGACCACTTGTCCCCTGCATCTGAACGGTTCTCGATTACCCGCTCAAATGACTTACTCAGAAATATTCTCCTACAAATGACCTACAAAGATATCCTCACCTCGCAGTGGGTAAATAAGTAAACTCTGACCATCTGGTTTCAGAGACCAGTGAAATGTAAAGGGTTTGTAACTGATCTTTCATTAACACGCACTCTCATTTCAGTCTGACCATGAAGACAGTCATATCCAAAACACTTGATGTTGAATGGCAGTTGGAAAGATGATCAGCCATTGAAAAGTAGCCGTTGATTTGAAATGTATCCACTAAGGTGAGAATTAACCAATCACAAGCAAGAACACGGGAGCAGACAGTGGAAAACATTCTCTGCATTCAGATTAACATCACATCTAAGAGTGCAGGCTTTTGTCAGGGTACACTGGCTCCCTGAGTGTTCTGTCTCTAACTCATCGTGCATTGGGGAACCTGCTGTGTGTTTGGCCCGTATTTCGTACATGAGATCACATGAAAGGGAAATGGACAGATGAATGCTGCCCTCGCTGCTTATTAAAGCCCTGAACGGACTCATTCATTTTAGAGATTAAAAGAGAACGAGACATTAAAAGAGAATGAAAAATGCCACTCTCACGTTGATTCACTGCGTAAAAAGAATAATAGGAACTTTAAACGTTAATTAGAAACTCTGGAAAACTGACAGTCAATACAAAGATACAACACACATATCATTTCAAACGCTTGTCTTTGTTTACACCTCTAACACAAACATGCGGCTGTTACCAACAGACAGTTTATACATCCTTTTCCTACACATGTATCAGTCTTCTTTGTATAGTAGAACTGAAAAACTCATCCTTGAAAATCAAGGATTCATTGTTGTTGATGAACTGCTATGAGGACAATGGATGCACAGTCATGGGCACAGCAGACAGATGTGCTGGGGTTATATGTCCACATGTGGGCGAAGCAAATGTGTTATTTATATTTGTATAACAGTTTATATTACACATCTTAGTTTGTTGGGGTGAATATATGACGGCTTTTTAACATCTGTTTAAGTATATGTTTTAGAAAGAACATTAAATAAACTCTTTATCGGAGGCTTTGCGTTCTTTCTGTCATTCAGACTGTGATATCTGTGTCTTTTTGTCATTCAGACTGTGATATCTGTGTCTTTCTGTCATTCAGACTGTGATATCTGTGTCTTTTTGTCATTCAGACTGTGATATCTGTGTCTTGATATCCTTGAGTCTCATTGTTTTATTCTGATTTGACAAAATCATTTCGCTCGCTCTAGGTCGGTCATAAGACTGTGCACTATTAAAGAATTTCTGATCTCTGCTCATTCCCGACGGTTTTATAAACAATCCTTGTGCAGCTTTATAATGCCATGTTGTCCTTGTGCAGCTTTATAATGCCATGTTGTCCTGGCCCAGTCTGTTTTGCATGGTTGAGTGGTTTGATAGTTGAATGGAGAATCCGGCACCTATCACCATATTACTCTAGAGGGCGCTGTTGTGTGGCTGACCCAGTGCCAGGACCTCTGCCCATACATTGGCTTTAATGTCACATTGGCATTTGGCTCAGTCTGTGCTGGGTTATGGCCACAGAAAAATCCTCATCGATGCAGAAAAAGCAACATAAGTGGAGATAAAGTGGAAGACAAATGTTCGGTTTTGCAAAAACTACAGACAATACAAATGGCGTGTTATGTGAGTTTACACAGCTGAAAAGCACATTAGAATTGCTCAAATCACTGCTGTTTTTGTCCCAGAAAGTGGAAAGAAATTGTGTGATTAT
>NC_044496.1:2918771-2943771 GCF_902362185.1 Chanos chanos | reverse complement strand
TTTGCTGAATTATATTGTGCATGGAAAAAGGAATGGTACAGACACACACACACACACACACACACGTGCACACACACGTGCACACACACACAGACACACACACACACACACACACACACAGACACCTGAGATGCATTTATAAAACATTTTTCATTTATAACTAGAGTAACTCACACACACACACACACACACACACACACACACACACACACACACACACACACACCCCTAATGCTTTACAACCACACTTTGGTATATCACATTAACCAACCCATGTCTCTCTGGGTGGCATTGAGACGAAGAAAGATTTCTATAGATCCAAATGACTGTGGAAAAGGAAACTTCCTCACTCCTGAAACAGGCATAAGAAAATAACTGCCTCTAACTATCAAAAACTAAAAGGCCTCTTATCATAAAAAAACTCCAACTGAGGAAGGAGATGGTTTTATTACTTCATGGACAGAGACAAGAACTTAAATATGTTCTTTTGCAACCAGTAGTAACCCTTTTCCTTGCGAATTGTGCCGACTGGACGCTGGATTAGAAAAGAGACCCGATTAGAAATCTGTGTAAGCCCCCTCATCACCCAGTGCAGTGGCGATGTTCTACACCACGCCTAATGAATTTAGAGTCTCTCTTTCATTGACTTCTGTAGGACTACAGAGAATTTATAATACAGAGGTACATTCAACAAAAGCACGCTGGATTAAAGCCATAGTTGCCAAGTTCATTTAACCCCCCATAAACAGTGTTAGAGTGTGATGGGTAATCGGTAGTATTGACAAACTGGCTAACACTCCTCACGCTCGCTCTTTAACAGTGGAGCCTGAGACAGGCAGGAGCACTGCCGACTCACGCCGTTATAGAGACGGGACAATGCTGGCTACCCAAAGCCATTCTGTTTCTGTGGTAGGGGGTGCAGAGAGGAGTGTAGTAGAAAGGCTTTGATTAGGGGCGAGGTGTAGTGGCCTGGCGCCAGGTGTGGCTTTGTTCCAATCTCACTCCGGTAAAGTAATACCTGAGCATAAAGCTCCTCTCCACCTGCTTCAATCAATACCACAGCTTCACAGGAGGAGATGGATTATTTGAGGTGGATGCTTGTCAAAGAGCAGGGTGAGACTGAACCAAATACTATTTGTGGATCATTTTATGATTCAGTTATTCTTCACAGCCAAGAACATTTCTTACCCTAAGAATATTCAAAATTATTTTCATCAGCTGTGAAATGTTTCGGAGAGCTGGTGTGTCTTTAGTTGTGCTTGTTCTATGAAGCTTTTTAATCTCTGAGATTACACTGGGCTGGTGGACTGTTTATATCCAGGCTGTGTTCTCAAAGATTTGAAACAGATGACCTGGTGAAAATGAAACACCTTGTGCTGCTTAAAATTGTGACTAGGCTCTGACTATCCTTTTCTGAGATTACAATGCCACTGGACTGTCTAGACCTGAGCTGTAAATCTGTTTTGCCTGTACAGAAAAAAAAAGAATAAAATCATTACCCAGACCTCGGAAATGTCCTTATTGAAGGAAGGAATCTCTGAACCAAAAACAAGGAACAGAACAAGCATCACAGGGTTCAGAGAAGCAAAGGAGGCCAGCAAGGAGAAGAAAAAAAAAAAGATCTCTGATTATCTGAGGTGAGGTGCCCTTCTGCTGGAGCGTAACCACAGGTTTTCAGACATCAAATGTGTTTCTGCACGACTGCACAAGAGCTAGCCAGTGCACCAGCCTACAGTGACTGAATGGTCAGCTACTCTTAAGTGTCAAACTAAGATTAAACTGGTAAGAGAAAAGAACAGAAAAAGCTGGTTGGAGAAGAACAAGGAGAGACGGGGAGATAGAGAGATCCATGGGGTTAAGACAGAGAAAGAAAGAGACAGTAGAGAAGAGAAGGAGGTGGAGCAAGTATGATTGATGGAGGTCAGATCAAGAGTGCACTCAGAGTCCCCATGCTGTCATCGCAGGTCGTTTCACAGCCGCGATGGCAACAAAATCCTCGCCCACAGTTGAACATACAAAAATCACCCCCGTACAGAAACCAAATGCTGTAAAGACAAATGAGGAATGACCAACATTTTAATAAGAGTGACTCCTTAATAGGCTCTCTGCTCTAGACATCACCTGGGAATTATATTCGAAATACGATTTTAAAAAGTTTGGCTTCCGTCGCAGTGGGAAGGCTTGAACGCAGCAAACTACTTCGATTTGAACTGTACTTACGATACAGAGCACTGTAAAAGTTCTAGAGAGGAGGCATAAAAACATTTGCATTGAATATAAAGGGGAAGAAAGAAAGAAAGAAAGAAAGAAAGAAAGAGAGAAACGTTAAAGTAACGTCCATGCATTGAAACCAGTGCGCGAACTGAACGATGCGGGCGCACGGAGATGTGGAAGGGCTGAGAGCGTGAGTGAGTGTGCAGCTGTCAGGGGAGGGGGTGTCACCGTTACGCGGGACAGGGCGCGCTAAACGTGTATCCCAGTAGAGTGTACTCAGCCGGCCATATCAGGTGTGGGGATTCGTCGCTAAATTAACACCAGGCGAAGGAAGGCGAGTGACCCCCTTTCGCAGGCAGCCCAGGACCCGGTTGGTTTTAGGAGCGTCTCCTGTGAGTTCGACATGTCCGGGATGGGCACGAGGTACCGAGCGTAATGGGACGGCTCAGAAAAGACGCACATGGACATCCCGATACCGACTATGATACGGACCCTCTGCATCCTCGCTTGCGTCTGTAGTTTCATTCAAAGTAAGTGTGCGTTTAGTTAATTGTCATTTGAATCACTTCATTCTTGAGAACACACAAAAACACGTCTTTGTTTGTATCCAGCGTCTGAAAGGCTGCTTAGGCTACTTAGCAAACCAACCGAAAGAAAAAAGAAAAATCAAAATAAAATCTACTGAGTCTATAATTATCGACCAGTATATGTTAACACATGTACTCAATTCGTTTTATTTAAAATTGTTTTATTGTTTTGAATTAAGATAAAGGAGTGAGGTTACAATGATCATTGTTTAGAAATAAGCTCTTATATAAGCAATCTAGAAAGTCACTGACATTAAAAAGCAAATTTTCTTCTCTGTATGTTTCACTCCACACTATTTCCGTCCACTCCTGTGTTTTCCGTTGAAGCCCTACATAGTGTTTGGATAACAGGATAGGCACACTGAGCAGAGCAGAAACAAACTGGCAGTTGACTGTCGTGTGGGAGATAAGCTGTATTCTGCAAAATATCTTCAAATTCAACAACACAGAAAAAATAGCCCTGTTCTCAATGCCACACAAGTATGAAAGAGTGGCTGTCATCGTCTGCCACAGTGAATCATTCATCACACTTTCGGCTCTGTCCGTTCGCAGTTGCCTTTTGAGGCCCTGTCTTTGTGTCCCTGCAGCCGCCACACTTAAAATGTGAAATGGCCTAGAGACATTAATAGACTCCCATAAGAGAGAGTGTTTTTTTTTTTTTCTTATTCAATGGTCCAGTGACTCTTAAAACACTTAGATTCACTGTGTGCATTGTGCTTGCCTTAAGACAGTCCCACAAAAAGCATTTCTCTTTCAAGGATGGTTCAGTGGTTTCTGTTCTGCGTGTTGGCCTTCGAATGCCACTCATTTTAATGATACAGGGTTTGAACTCAGGGCAACGGCCAAGAGGCTGATATGTTATCTCAGGCTACTATACAGTCTAAATTCAGGTTTTGAACTCATTTGTCTTGTATCGTTAAGAAAACATCCGGTTTGACTTGCAGGAGCATACGGTTCGATACGTATTTTCTCTAGGATGGATGTTAGTGTGCAGGCCTTGAAGTGAATCAATGAATTACATTTACAAACCATCGCATATACCCCGCTCTTGAATCCCTCCTTACAATCAGACACATAGGTGAATTAAGAAATAAGAAATTTCACATGAACACATGAACATTCACCATATTTTTCACTCAGGTTAGTATTTGTGACAGACTGTACCAGAGGATGCTACCAAAGACCCGGCATGAGCTTAACAGATTTAAGCTCTTCAGTAACCGCCCCCCCTCAACCCCACCCCCCAACCCCCCAACCCCACACGATCTCAGACATATAGCTTACTCTCTCTTCTTTCATTTGCCATTGCACTTCCTGTAAATGTCCTCACAGTTCACTAAAAGGCCTTTAGCAATACCTGATATGCATCCTCCCAATGTAATACAATGAGAGACAGGGGTGGCATTAACACGAATATTATTATGATAAATTTATGGACGTTGAGGAGCAGCTGTCAACACGGGTTATACAAGACATTATATCTAATAGGTGCAGGGACAGCATGACCACAGGGGACGACATTTTGGCCATGGTTTCAACATGAATGTGTCACACAGCACACTCTTGCACATTCGCTCAAAAGAGCTGAGCCTCATGACACTAGCGATTAAATGCTACAAGAATGAAAATGCTAAAGAGTGTATAAAACTGCCAATGTAATGTATTACGATAAGAACCATATACGGTTTCAGGATGTGTTTATAATGCTTTATGCATTGGGAACTGTCACACAGTAGGCTTTCAAACTGAAGTAAATCAGATAGGTTTGAATCAGTGGCTACTGTTTTAAATACTGCTGTAACTGAGCCCCTACAGAGAACCTTCACTTTAATCTGCCGTGAAATAGCATGCTGAAGACGATGCCGCCCCATCACAAATTAAAATGCCGTGGAATAGAATCAGACAGATGCCTCTTTAAGAGCTGTCCTGGGTTCACACTGGGCTGTACCCTTCACCTCTGTGTAAGGAATGAGATGTTTGACAAGCATCTCGCGGGGTTTGACAGAGGCTCGTATGTCAAAGAGAGAGGAGCACATTTCACAGGGTTTAATGGGACCAGAGCCAAGTGACCAGCAATGCCCATCGCTCAATGGACCTTCAGCTGCGGTGAGCCTTAGTCAGTGAACTAGGGAGAATGGATCAAGCCAACAACTGTCTCTCAACAGCACCTGAATAGACACATTAATGGACCGTGTAGCTAAAAATCTGAATTCAAAACAGCCAAATGCTCAGGAACATTACCAAGTCAAAATAAATTGTGGAAAGAACCTTATTAAGTCAGATTTTACGATCCAAGTGGCCTTTTTTTTGGCAAGAAATCGCTGAAACCATTCATAAATCTCTCGTCTTATGTTTTCCTCGACCTGTTTCACAGTCGGTTTAAAAAAAAAAAGGAGCTGTCAGCCTCTTTTCATCACTTCCACATCAAACTGAAAAACATCAACACATTCACGTCGGAGATTTAAAAAAAGGAAAAGAGAGACAAGCCAATTTCAGCTGGAAATGGGAGAAAATAATTCCCAGCTTCTTGCTTGTTTTCACAATCAGGAGAAACCTAGGTTGGCCAATGAGCTTTCTTTCTTTCTTTCTTTCTTTCTTTCTTTCTTTCTTTCTTTCTTTCTTTCTTTCTTTCTGTCTTTGCACCCTGTGTCCTTGGTCAGCAGGTAGGAGGTAGTTATCCTTCACTGTGATACAGTTTACTCAGTGTTTGCCTTGAGAAGCAATATCACTGGACTGTAGCCTATTAGTCTGGCTAGTGCCTCATTAGGTTCACATGAATGCAGAGGTGCTTTTGCCTCATTTCCTCTGGTCCTCTTCAGACCTGGGTCATGGAACAAGTCTGTCAGCAGGTGTTTACCTATAGTCTTACTCATAGCGTCTAAGTCCTCAAACCTTAATTCCTCTACAGTAAGTGTTCATCCCCCTGGTTAAGTAAAGGTTCTTTTGTTTGGCTTTGTCGTTTATCAGAGGCCTCAAGGGGTGGTCTCATTTATCTGTGTTAAGCGTCCTCGTTTGGATTAATTACAAAGATACTCCTCACAGTATGAGGCCAGGATGGTCTCATTTGTGTTCATTATTCAAAGGGAGAGCATCACGAACCCACTAATGCATCATTAGAGCCTGTACTGAGTGAAGGCTTGGATTATATCTCTAATGCATGTCTCAACCTATGTTAGGAATGCAGTTTGTTCAAAGCTTAGTCATTCAGAGGCAGGATGTATTGCAGTATGCCTGGTGCTGCTGCTGGCCAGCTCCTGCTTGCTGTGAGTTTGTTGATGCAGGACCAGGGGGGGCTGTGTTATGAGGTACACAAGCCTGCTGAGTCAGCCAGAAGAACCAGAACAGGACCGTAAAACATCCGTCTTCTGACTAGCATCAGGACAGGCACAACCAGCAGGCTGCACAGATCAGTGTATGAAAGCCAGAGTGAACTTTCATCGGGAGAGAGAAATGACTCACGAATGCATTAAGACATGCAAATGAGTTGATCTCACAGTGGTGTTGATTAATGTGTGTACATGGATAGATATATGATACTGTACTTTGGGAAATGCTTCTTAAAAGTCAAGGAACTGGGCAGTGCAGTGTAGAAACTCCTGTGTGTTGCACCATGGTCCAGGAGAACTTTCAGTCTCGTTCTATTGCACACTTCCTATATGGGTGGCGTGACAACAGAGTTTGACTTCAAAGCTTGACGTTACTTGAATGCGATGACGTAATGGAGTAATGTAGGGTTTCACGAATATCGTGAGTAACTTATAAAAGCCGCATATGACAATTACATTAAACCGATCAAACTCATGT
The DNA here is from genome assembly GCF_902362185.1 of Chanos chanos. Classification (NCBI taxonomy): domain Eukaryota; kingdom Metazoa; phylum Chordata; class Actinopteri; order Gonorynchiformes; family Chanidae; genus Chanos; species Chanos chanos. Next base: position 2,937,166 of record NC_044496.1, on the reverse strand, counting down.
GCCGGGGTTCACGACGATGAGGAGTCTTGACGGGGTCATATTTACAGATCCTCTCCTCTCAGTCTCCTTCTCTCTGGTGTACTCCTCCAGGTGGAGGCGCCGCGGATGCAGAGGAGCGGCTGATGAACTGGCTTCTGGGCAAAGACCGCTACAATAAACTGATTCGTCCGGCGATGAACAGGACGGAGCGCGTCACCGTGATCTTACAGGTGTCCCTGGCCCAGCTCATTAGCGTGGTGAGTGGCAGTCATGACAGAGCTCTCAAATACGTCTGTCCATTCAACAAGAGTCAGTCACTGTTCGCCTGAATCACCACCTGGTTCTCTTTTCACATTAAAATCCACATCTTTTCACGTGAAAATAAACTCATGTTAAATGTTTTTCATGTTAAAATTTATTTCAAGATAACGTCTAGTCTCAAAGCTAATGAGCTTTGAGAGTTGTCTCCTCTGTACAATGTACGATCACTTACTGATGTGTCTCTCATTGACATTCTAATGTGAATTCAGTGTCGGGAACTTTGATACCAACCTGCAGTTACACTGCGGTTTAGAGTCATAACATTTCATGACATCCCTCAGTTATTACTGTGGGGGGGTTTTCCAGACATCACTAACAGTTTAGCCATTGCTGCACAGGTCTTTTTGTGCCTTGAGATTCAAACTGCTGCACATTGTGTTGAAACAAATACCAGTGCTTTGACGGATTGTAATGGGACATAACTATGTCACAGTGAGTTAGATAACTGGGATAATATGATGTTGAGTCTGCACTATGGGTTTGTTTTGGGTTGTGAGGTTCTCTGCCTGTGTTCTACGACACTTACAGTCACACACTGACACTAACAGCTGTAGCACTTACTATATCATGATTGTCTGTTCTGTCACGTCAGCTTAGCTATGCGTGTGCTGTATGCATTCATTACACAAGTCACTTTGGGACAAAGCGTCGGCCAAACAAAGAAATGTAAATGTAAATACAAACATAAATATAAATGTAATTGAAAGCAGCAGCGCAGCTGGTGTCAAGAGACATATTGGAATCCAATATAAGATTCACAAGGTCGTCCGGTCACACAAACACTCTTCCATATACTCTGCTCAGAGGATCTGATTCTTCTCTGCCTCTGTGGTAATTGAAACTGTCACACTACATAAACTGGACGCCATGGGAGAAGATGATGCATTAGTTTCAGTGAAGGACAGTGTATGTTTATGTATATTGTGTGTGTGTGTGTGTGTGTGTGTGTGTTTGCCTGCTTACCTGTCCCATTGTGCATACTATGACATTATAATATTGTGTTGTAGTTTTCAGATACACAGAGCTAAAATCCACTGGTCTCTACATTCAACCTATGTGCTCCATTGATCTATGCTTAGCTCTGGGTATTTCTTATGTGATCTCTCTCTCTCTCTCTCTCTCTCTCTCTCTCTCTTTGTGTGTGTGTGTGTGTCTGTGTGTGTGTGTTCCAATTCCTAGAATGAGAGGGAACAGATCATGACTACCAATGTCTGGCTCACACAGGTAAGCATGAAAATCCTATTTAAAACAGAAATGATCTGGCAATTACAGCCAAATCCAACACCAGTGACCTTGGCACTGAACTTGAAGCTAACCACAGGCACGCGTCCGTGTCGGCTGATTAGCAATCTGCTTCGCTTCCATCTGATTCATCTGAATTAAAATGAAATGTGTAACTGTGGATAATGTGGTATAGGGAAAGCTCCTGTTTGAAATGGGTTATTCCATAATAAGCGAGTGGAAAAAAAAAATTCTTCTCTCCATCCAGTACTGGCATGACTATAGACTGGCTTGGGACCCTTCGGAATACGACGGCATCGACAAGCTACGCATCCCCTCTCGACACATCTGGCTCCCCGACATTGTCTTATACAACAAGTGAGTGCATAGTTCAGTCAACAACACAGTTTACAGCTGGGTCTGCCAACCCTGCCAACCCCTAAACCATAAACTATATGTATTTATAGATCGTTGCTGAGATTGTGTTTTGCCTCACTTGGAAATGGCCTTGGATGAAAGTGTCTGCAAACTGAATAAACGTAAATATAAAATGTATTTAGGTTATTTAGTACAGTTTAGCCCAGTTGTAGGTGATTTAGCTGATTTAACTAAGTTTTTAACTAAGTTCCTGATTGGAGGAATGAATTTGTTTTCCCCTTTATATCCAGCTTTGCAATGTTATGTCTTGCTTTAGTGCCGACGGTACCTACGAGGTCACGGTGTTCACCAACGCCATCGTCCTCTTCAACGGTAGCATATTCTGGCTCCCGCCAGCGATTTACAAGAGTGCCTGCAAGATAGAGGTAAAACACTTTCCCTTCGACCAGCAGAACTGCACACTCAAGTTCAGGTCGTGGACGTACGACCACACCGAGATCGACCTGGTCCTCAAGTACGGGGCGGCCAGCATGGACGACTTCACGCCCAGCGGCGAGTGGGACATCCTGGCGCTTCCTGGGAGGCGGACGGTCAACCCCCAAGACCCTACCTATGTGGATCTGACTTACGACTTTATTATCAAGCGAAAGCCGCTGTTTTACACCATCAACCTGATCATCCCCTGTGTTCTCATCACCTCTCTGGCCATCCTGGTGTTTTACCTTCCCTCGGACTGCGGGGAGAAAATGACGCTCTGCATCTCCGTCCTGTTGGCTCTCACCGTGTTCCTCCTCCTCATCTCCAAGATCGTCCCGCCCACCTCGCTGGACGTGCCCTTGATCGGCAAGTACCTGATGTTCACCATGGTGCTCGTGACGTTTTCTATCATCGCCAGCGTGTGCGTACTCAACGTGCACCATCGGTCGCCCAGCACTCACACCATGCCCGCCTGGGTGAAGCTCGTGTTCCTGGTGAAGCTGCCCGCCCTGCTCTTCATGCAGCGGCCGCAGAGCAACTCCGCCAGGCAGAGGCTGCGCCACCAGAGGCAGCAGCGTGGCAGGAGGAACCTGCTGGGACTGGGTTACGCGGGACCCCGAAAATCGACCATGACCTCTTCCTCCTCCGTGCTGCTACCCTCTGCCTCGGCTCTCTCCTCCCCTGGACATTTTTACAACAAGAACACGGGGGTGCCTTTTAGCTTCGCCCACCAGTCCAGGAAAGGGGACCTACGCCCGGGGGAATGCCTGCCCAACGGCCACACGTTGGCCCAGGACCTGCGGCAAAGGGGAGGCGCAGACTGGGGGGCGGACATCCAGGAGGCGGTGGACGGGGTTCGCTATGTGGCTGATCACATGATGGGAGACGACGATGACCAGAGCGTAAGTCAGCCCTGTCACGACACCATAATCATTCCCTTGTTATGGCCCCCGAATGGCCCCGAATTAATAAAAAGAACCAAACCACTGGCCAACCACGTAAAACCACGACTGGCTATGCTTTTAGGTGAAGTCGTAAATCCCTAAGGCTTCGCCTGACTTTTAGTCTAGATCTTGCCTTACTCTTTGCTGGGTAGAGAAGAAGGGGTAAGTTTTCCAGGAATCTGTCTCACCTACTTCAGCTCACACTCATCTAAAAATGTGTGCAGGCATCCTGGACCTGTCATAAGACAGGTTAAAAGAAAACAACACAGTGAGAATGCACCGCAAAACAAACAAAGAAACAAACACACAAACAAACAAAGCATGAGACCACAAAACATGGGATGTTGGGGTATGATACAGTCCCAAAACAGAGCCCAGAAACAACCTCTCCTACCCTTTACTACTGTTGGCTTTTGTAAAACCTTCTTGTTCATACATCATTTAGATTAAGAGGCCACATGTAAACTAATTTGAACTAAGAATCTTAAAATAATTTCAACATCTCTGATCATGCATATGAGTGTGAATCCAGTATGGAATGGTCCTTTGCAAAGTGCCATAGCACATGGTGTGTGTCTGTGTGTCCTCTGTTTCAGTAAGAGGTTAGGGTCAAACTGCTGAATGGCATAAAAACATATGATCACTCTAATTCTTGGCAAGGAACTGGAGCAGTTAGTGCAGTTAGGAAACTGAAGGGGAAAGAGAGTAAGTAGAAACTGTGTAAACCAACACTCTGTTATCAGTCTATTGATTGTTTTCTTGAATAAATCAATAGAGGAGCAAAATGACCATGACTGAATAATGGTTACCATCAGAAAGTACCCAGAGAAACAGGGAGGAAGGGGCGTTATGGGGTGAATAGCTTCAGTTCAGCGCTTTTTTAAACCGAAATGCGTTTGTTTCGTGCCTTAATTTGTTTTGTTTTCGGCCATTTTTCGTCGAGTCCACCAGTTAATTCGTTCTTGTTCCACTCCTGCTGGTAGGTTGTGTTTTCAGTGAGCAAAGTGATCAATCTTTTTTCCTGATGTATTTTTTTTTTGTTTTTGTTTTTTTGTTTTACTCAGGTGATTGAAGACTGGAAGTATGTTGCCATGGTGGTGGACCGCTTGTTTTTGTGGATCTTTGTGATTGTGTGTGTGGTTGGGACCTTGGGCCTGTTCCTGCAGCCGCTCTTCCAATCCTCTAGCGTTCCCATCCAGCAGCCCAGCTCAGAGCCTCCTCGGAGGGACGGGATGTGAGCCAGTACAGGACGCCGCTCTCTTAACGGAAACCGTTACAGGGTGAACTGCATCTGAAGACGCAAACTGCATCTTCATGTTCTTCAGTGACCCTCATTACTTCTCTTCTGTACGACGGACTTTATAACTACTTCCTTGGAGGCCATCTTCAGATTAGATCAGTATGTCAAGATCAGATCAGTATGACAAACTATCAATGCAAATCATTAAGCCAGTTATATTACAGGACTGTAATGTTCTGTATTGGCAACTGTATATAGGAGCAATATCTATAATGGGCAAATGAGAGAATAGGTGAGAGAACTGTACACTTCATCAGAATTTTATCCTGTGCATTTGTCGTTTGGGGGGGGGGGGGGGGGGGGGGTTTGGCATTTCAAACCAATGAGCCATTGATCTTTACAGAACTGTTTTTTTTTTCTATATTTGATTCAAATAAAGCTTGAACAAGAAGCTTGATGAGGGCTTTCTCCAGAAGAAACATTACTGCAGTCTATGGCACAGAATTCTTCACGATTTAATTCTCATCTTGTAAAAAAAAAAATGAACCCAATAAAAAAATAATTTGCCACTTGCCATACCACTGTTGCCCGATCATTTACTTCCTCGCTTTTATTAACTCTGTAATTTCTCTGTGTTGTTTATATTGAACATGTCATGATGGATTACATTCAGTCCATAAGACTTGATAGATCTGTGCAGACTGGTTTCTAAAGGGCCATGTATAAACATTTATTTGTGTATTAAGTCACATGTGAATGCACATTGGCTCCATAATAATGTATCTGGAGTCTAGATTTCTTGTTAAAATGTTCACCAACGAAGGCACGTGACTGCTGGTATGTGAAAAGGATGAAATGAGATGAATTTTTTATTGGTACTTGGTATTTGTTGTTTCTCTCTCATTGACTACTATTAACGGTGACAAGTCTTATCTCAGCAAAACTGTGGTAGACTAAATCACAAGTCAGAAGAAGGTTTCTGAAACAAACAAACTAAAAAAATCCCCACCTTTTTCTCACACACCTGTCAAGTGCAAGCTACTCAACCCCTGATGAAAAATATAGCCCTGGCCGGTGACCAGAGCAGAACCTTGATGGCACAGAGCTCAGTGAAGATTCCCTCAATTATTGTGCCATCTGCTGGCTACAGGCTAAAAACTCCCTCTCTCTTTCCTTCTCTCTCTCTCTCTCCCTCTCTCTCTCTCTCTCTCTCTCTCTTTCTCTCTCTTTCTCTCCCTCAGATTCTTTCTTAAACCTACCAACACACCCACCCAGCCACACACACACACACACACACACCCACACAATCACAGACACCATTACTGCTGGCTAAAGAGTGCTGAGTGGACTCATTAGACATTCTGCAGACTAAAGTAGTTCTTTTGTAAGAGCCTGATTCCAATCATGCCGTATCAGCCAGCATAACTGTGCCAAAAGTTTTATTTTGTTTTTCAATTAGCCACCACTTACAATATTAGCTGTCAACAACTTCATCTGTCAACGTATATCTTAAAAGTTTATGAAATTCGGTTCACCTTTTGGAACTCATTTTTGTTGAGTGATAGTCATTAGAAAGCTTTGTCTGATCAGTTCCTTCAAGCCGCCCCCATCACTGCTGTTGCTATAAAACAGCACTGTATCCAGAACAGCATTCCAGTTTTATTAGAGTCCTCAAGGTTAATGTCACTGCAGAAATAGAATTGGTTTTTCATCAAAATGTTGTTATTGTTTTGAGAGTTAATCTCCTCCAATCTACAGCCACACCGGTGCACATTATAGATGACATAAAGCAAAGCGGATATGTTCTGGGCTCATTAATGACAGATTTGACATTTAGTCTCACACAGTGCCCAGGCATCGTTACCACAACACAAAGCATAACAAACACTAGACGTGTTCAAGCAGCCTTCACTCAGGTGATCCTGCTTTTCTATTCCATTACATAGCCCTTCAATCAGCAGGCAAAAATGTGACTTTTCACCTATAAATTACTCTATGATTTCATATCAGCATAAACATACCATCATGCCCTACTCTTCAGATACTTATCCTCGCTTATGTCTGTAACACATGCACGGTTTATACTGTGTGGTTTTTTCTTCATCTAGAAAAGTATCGGTAAGGAAGAAGATACACTCTAAACACGTAAAAAATGAACAGTTGTCCTCTGAAGTCTGACACCCAGGGGGGTGGATACAAAGACACAAATCAAATATACACAGAGAAATCAAACTGCAAGAAAGTGTATATTCAGGCATGAAAGGAATCGGAATGAATAAAGTGCTTGAAGCAGATTGATTTTATATACATACAAGTGTAAGTGTGTGTGTATATATATATATATATATTGAACCGCGCGCGCACACACACACACACACACACACACACACATGGTTATTGATGCAGTGTATGGTACTGTATAAAATTCTAATTAAGCATATTATCCAAATATTTCAATGCTTCAACGCTTGAGCAAATGCAATATCTGATAAACTGTCAATGTTCATGGACAAGCGGTAAAGTCACATACTCGGTTCTGGCGTGAAGCACGGGCGACTACAATGTGCGCTGGGTCTCCGCTATCCATGGTGCTGAAATCATCATGAGCGCGTGACATTTAAAGGTGCTAATCTTTGCTAAAATTCGTATTATTCGGCGGTTCAGAAGTTAAGAGTATAAGCACATCGCTCACAATCTTGGCAAAGTGAAATTTCAAATAAATAATTGTCCTCAATTTTAACTGCCCGCCACAACGAAAAATTGTGGAGCGTACTGCTCGTCTTTGTGTTCTAAATGACAAGCAAAACCAAAGGCATTCTCAGATATCACACTTTTAGATTTATATTTCCTTAAATAATCAGGTTTTTCGTGTGTTCTGTGTTCACAATCAACGGACTTTCTCTTAATTATCCAGCAGTTTCATAGCCTTTATTTTGGGTGTATTAAAGAAGAGAGAGAAGTTTGCTAAATTACAGTATTCTTTAAGGTAAACGGCGATTTCTCCGGCGTTCAGTAAACTCGCTCGCTCTGGTCTGCTTCCATCCTACATGACTGACTGCACCGCTCTCCCTCCCTCTCTTTTTCTTTTCTCCGTTCTCGCCCTTTTTTTATCTCCCGACGCCCGCACTCTGAAGTCAGCCGGCGCGCTTTCACTTCTTCCAATACCTCAAGACTCTCGCGTGATCTCTCCGTCTGTCTCTCAACTGTGTATTGACAACTACGGGATACATATCGGAAGAATTTGCCGGATTTCACGATGAATATTCGATTTCTTGTGTTTGCCGTTGGATATGTTATTGTTTGTCGTCTTTCTGGTGAGTACGGTTTTAGTTGGGGGTGGGGGTGTTCTGCACGGATCTAAGGAAGAGAATAGATTAACCAATAAGCTTAAGAAAACAAAAACAAAAACAAAACAAAAAACCACCGCTTATTTATTTACTTATTATGTGTGAGGAAAACAACACCTAGGCAGTTCTTTGGCAGGAGAATTTGGAAATAAGTGTATCTTCACGTTTAATGGGCTAGTGCTTATTTTCTGAAGCAGCTAACTATATAAAATCCATCTTTAAGTCATCTTCAAGTCTTGGTTAAGAAAGTTTGGCTGAGACAACCCATGTTGCCAAAGCAAGTCAAGTTGCTCTGTCCTGTTGATGCCGGTAAATGAGATGATTTTCCAGCTCTTCATAGTGCTATCGCTCTTCAGAAATGTAATCATCCAGTTATCAAACGAAGGACGTTGCATGGAGACGTTAACGGTTTAAAGCGGTGGCAACCCTCACATCTCGTGAAGCCGTAAAGGCTGTAATTTGACTGGTCCCCTGTTCAAACAATGTTTAATGTCATCGTCAGCAAACAGGTTTCCACACCATTTGCACTGAAAGATAAAGTGCATTTAAAGCAGTTTATTAGAATCATCTGTTCCTGGAAGAAATGGTCGGATCTGTATATTAACAGCTGTAAAACATAGTCACTGTAATCCAGTTACAAGAGCAGAATTACACCAAGAACACATTTCTACGAAAAAAGAAGGGAAAAAGGATAAAAAGAAAGAATAAAGGGAAAAAAGTGGTCTGAAGACTTGAATTAAGGGCTGGCACTCACCCCTTCTCCCTGCTCTCACCCCCTGTCCACAAATACCGTTTTTTTTTTTTTTTTACACGCATGAATTAAGTCTCACTGTTTCACCTAAAGATGTGTTTATCAATAAATGCTCTATGGGTGACAAATTAATCTCTGAATGTCCAGGTATTGCTTAGAGAACATTCTTTCTCTTCTCCCTCAGGTGGTACCTGCTCAGAGGCAGAACACAAACTGTTCTCTGTGATATTCTCCAACTACAACCAGTACATTCGCCCAGTGGAGAATGTGTCTGACCCAGTAATCGTGCAGTTTGAGGTGTCCATGTCCCAGCTGGTCAAAGTGGTGAGTGAGACTGGGAAATAAAACCACTGAAGTAAATGTGGTTCGTTTACCGAGTCACTCCGTTGACTTTGTAGAGCCATGTGGACTCAGTTAGGCTAATTAGCTGTTTATGCCTTTGGAGCACTGCATTCTTCATCATGCCTGTATGTAAGAGATGTGCTTATTGGTGACTTGCATTACATCAAACATATCTGAGGAAACCTGTCACTAAGTTGCTTGAGGTTTTGTCCTCTGCTCTGGTGTATGTATGTGCCACATATGGATTGTAGAGCATTCATCACAGCTTAGAGAGGAAGGTCATGACACAGTAAGACAAATCATTCTGTAAACAACACACCAAAGCTCTTCATTACTTCAAATGTTGATTAACTGACACAGGGGTGCATGTGTGTGCGTGTGTGTGTGTGTCTGTGTATACCTCTAATATGCGCATGTGTGCACGTAAAATTGTTCATCTCGGAGTGCAGTCATGTGCACAGAGTGATGAAAGCATGATGAGACAGGATTGTCTACAGATTTAATCCTCTGACAGAATTCATGATGTCACGGGTGTCTAGGAGACACCAGACTTTGACTTGGCAAGTCAGCCGTGATACATCAGAGCAGCTGCCTGGGTCCAAGGCTGAACCCTGGCTGAATTGGAGCTTGTTGCTCTAAACGGTTGTGTGGGTGTGTGTGATTGGACGGGAGAAGATGGAAACTGTCAGCTCTCTGGGTTCTTCAGTCTGGTCTGCCTCACGCCAGCGGCCCACGGATCTCAGTGAGCCGACGCCCGTAGCCCTCACGGCATGGGTTTGAACGTGCTGTGTTGTCAGCGGTGTCTGAGGAGACCAGTGCATTAATGCTTGGCTGGGTTTGGCCTGGACTGTTTAAGATTAATTAAACTGAAAAGGCTTCGCTAAAATAAGAGGAGAGGAGAGGGCAGGGAGAGATGGAGGCCATTCAGAAATGAACAGATTTGCAGCGTCAGAGTGTTCAGGGCTTTCTGAATAATGAGAAGTCTTAATGTGGCAAATGTAGTCAAATTAAGAACCAGTAAGCTTTCTTTCTAAGATGTTAACGAGGACTGTGTACAAGGCTGTATGGTTCATATCTGAAAGAGGCAAGCCATCCAATCCCTTCAGAAAATGAAGCTGTAAAAGACGCCAAGAGGTCTGTTTTAGGTAACTCAGACATGATGACTAAAGTCAAAACAAAAAACTACGGCAGCAGCAGCAGCAACAACAACAACAACAACAACAACAACAACAACAACAACAACAACAGAAAAAAAAAGAATGAGTAACGTTTTGAACTTTGGAAAATGAAACAAACGATTGCAGGATCCCTCTGTCAGGTTAACTAAATCTCGCCACATCTGAGAGCTCAGATCCAGAGTTGCATCGTCTTTGAACTGTGACTCACAGCTGAACAATATTGTGGACATTCTCTGACCTCAGCTAATGCAGCAGACCGGGTCATGCTACGTGAAATGAAAGACCATTATTCATTTCCTCCTTTCCACCTGCTCCTGCCCTGCCACACCCCCACCCCCCCAAAAAAAATCGGCAGAGTTAGCCATCACACATCGCAGCACGTCCCCAAGGGTAATCTCAGAAGTCAATAGTTCATCTTCTCTGGTTCGTTAGATCATTCTCACAGCAAGATCATAACCCATGCTCTTTCGTACATGAGAAGGTGAGTGAAAAGACGCTGCCATGTGGGTGAGAGCACTTTCTCCCTATGGACCACTCGTTATGGCTGCTAAGAGTGTGTGTGTGTGTGTGTGTGTGTGTGCATGTGCACCCTCTGGAGAGTATGCTAGGAGGCTCTGGGCAGATGAACGGTTAATGCCATGCACTAGTTCATGAGATTACTTCACTCACGGTCTACAGGAGCCAGACTTGGCCTGGCTTTAGTCATCAGAGATGAAGGGAATAAGGAGGACAAGAAAGAAAGAGAAAGAAACAGAGAGAGAGAGAGAGAGAAAGAGAGAGAGAGAGAGAGAGACAGGCTGAACAGACGATTCTTCCCGCCTGTCTGCGTTTCCCGCAGGCTGGGCCACAGTGTCAAAACAGAGCTGTGGTTTTTCCGTTCCATCCCGTTACGAAAGCATCCTAAAAGGACCTCAGTATGGTAATGTGCTTTTCGGCGTGTCTCTGAGGTAGAAGGACTCAGGTGGTGCCCCCCCCCCACCACCCCCTCCTCCCTCCCCCTCCCCCCCCCCCCCCCCCGCATCTACCAAAACGCACCCCTCCATCTGCAGACTGGAGAGGTCAGCATAGGAGCAGGCTCCTCAGACTGACGTCTGGAGTCTAATTTATCGTGACAGTTCTCTCCCTCTCTGCTTTCTGAAATATTCATTTAGGGCACAATGCGATTCCCTGCTGGTTTTGAATTCTTCTCAGGCCGGATTATTCTTCTCTCTTGTCCAGGATGAAGTGAATCAGATTATGGAGACCAACCTGTGGCTGAGACACGTGAGTTTACGCTGCAACTCGGTCCGGTTCCCGGATCTTCGCCGGTCGACACAATCATTCGTCATACAGCATTCTTACAAGAGCATTTCGGGTGTCTTAAATTATTCATAAGAAAAAGCTTTCAGGGGCGTAGATGATCTGAAATTTGTTAAACCCGAGGGAATAATTTGAGTTGGCAGCATGGTGGCTTTTTAAAACGTCCATGAACGAGAGAACTGAAGCAAGTGTGTTTCTGATATAAACACTACCACCATCACTGCCTGACCATTCACTCTGTGTTCAAAAGGTAAAACCTCTGAACACAATGTCTCACGTCACATTATTTCAGAGTGGTCAGATACAGAAAAAATCTATTTACATTGCAAATTAGTTTAAGTCTTTTTTATTTTTTTTATTATTTTTATTTTTTTTCTTGCTCTACTATTATTTTGGAGCTGACATCTCAAGTGTGAATGTACCCTCATTGCTATCAAATCACTGTTCTAATGTTACGGTCTGTTGTATGTTTGTAATGAGAGGCTTATTCAGGGTGCCTGACACTTCTGTGTGTTTATTGGTGCATTCAAAAACCCCTCTGACCTGCCTCAAAAACCCCCTCTGACCTGCCTCAAAAACCCCCTCTGACCTGCCTCAAAAACCCCTCCGACCTGACTCTGCACTGAGGCAAACAAGAATTTGTTGCCCTCACCTCCTGCGGAACACAGGACACAGGACACAGGACACAGGACTGGGGTGATAAGTGCTTCTTATTGAGCGGTTCGTTTAGATTTTGCTGTCTGACTGACAGATCATAATTCACATCGTTAAGTGACAGAGACACAGATAAGGCCGATCTGGAGTGAATCAGCTGGAACCGTCTGATGGAACTGATAACAGTCACCTGAGGAACAGCTTAAGTCTCGAGCCACTCTCACTGCCTGCTGTTAGTCAGCTTTAGCCATGGGCACGATGAAAGACCAAAGGTAGTCAGGCGTGAGTGGGGGTGGGTGAGGGGCGAAACTGGAAGACTGACAGGACGGAAAGGCTTATAAATATATAGATGAAATGTGATATTATTATTCAGAGTCCGAGCAGTGGATTAAATATGAATGAATTTATCAAAAAGCAGAGATGAATGATAAGCAACGTTTTTGATCTTGATCCTCATCATTTCGAGTTTGGAGGTGATGTCAAAGACACAGCACAGCAAAGAGATCTTAGGCAGGTAGCAAATCGACAACATGGAAGAACTGGAATAATTTACACCGATGAGTCATTGGCTTTATAACCATTAGGGTTATCCTCCGCTGCTTTCAAAATAACACAGTTAAGGACAGTCTGTGTCCCTGTGCAAGTAATTTGTCCTTTTCCAAAATCAGGCATGAGAGAGAGCCGATGGTGTTTTTGGAATTAAAGCAGTATTTCAACTTCATCTGGATAACTAAGTGTGACATTGTCTTACTCTGAAAACGAATATGATTAAGTTTTTACATCATAGTACCTTCCTTGTAAACTGTTCCTACTGAGGGAAACTCTCTGGATACAGTGACATTGCCAATGTCAGCATTCATATTAAAAGCTTCCTATGCCTCAAGTGAGTGTCATACATTTGCCCAAATAAGTTGGAAAACAGACGTGACATTTAAGACTGTGTCTAGACCCTGTCTTTCCTATTTCTGTTATTGCTGTCCTCAGCACACACAGACGGTTTTTCTCACTCAGTTGTCAGTCACAGGGGGAGATGCAGAGGTCAAAGCTTTAGCAACCAAGCAGAATGAAAATTAGATCAATGCATGCAGTCATGTGTCCATTCCAGGTTAAAAATAAAATAAAATAAATAAAATAAAATTCGCCCCTTAAAGCAGAGAGAACAAATATTATATCTTGAATGCCTTTCATTTTGTCATTATCTTGACATCTTGAGTATTTAAAATGAGTATTTTAATATATACCATATATATTACTATAGTGATAATGCCATCAAAGAGCATGATCAGATTTCTTTTAAACGCGTATGTGTAATCCTTTTTAAAGATTGTCTCTGAGAAGTGTACTGTTGGCAAAATATTATTTGTGTTTAAAGCAACATTTACTCATATGCATCAGGTCTGGAACGATTACAAACTCCGGTGGGATCCCAAAGATTTCGGAGGAGTGGAGTTCATCCGTGTTCCATCCAACAGGATCTGGAAGCCAGATATTGTTCTGTACAATAAGTAAGTTCCTTCAGAGGTTTTTGGCTGAGATCTGCAGGTTATATCAATCCCATTTGATCGTGCTGACTTTCTGCTGTAACAGTTTCCCTAATGGCAGGGGTATTACACAGCCTCTTATAGACCACTCCTGACAGTTCCCTGGTCTGAGATTAGAACATAAAATTTCCCTGTGTCAGGTGTTTGGCGTTAATGAGTTTCAATTTGTTTATTGATGGAACAGGATGGAAGAATTCGTTTCACTTTTCTTCACAATACCTGTGTTTTGTGTGTGTTGTGACATATCTGTTTAATGTTCTTATCTGTTTGTGTGCTTCATTTATATATATATATATTTTACTGTGTGTTCTTTGTGGTCTTTTCTGCTTTTAGTGCAGTGGGAGACTTCCAAGTAGATGATAAAACCAAAGCCCTTCTTCGCTACAACGGAGATGTGACCTGGATACCACCGGCCATATTCAAGAGCTCCTGCAAGATAGACGTCACCTATTTTCCCTTCGACTATCAAAACTGTACCATGAAGTTTGGTTCGTGGACCTACGACAAGGCCAAGATTGACTTGGTACTCATTGGAACCACCATCAACCTGAAGGACTTCTGGGAGAGCGGGGAGTGGGTGATCATCAACGCGCCCGGTTACAAACACGACATCAAGTACAACTGCTGTGAGGAGATCTACACGGACATCACCTACTCGCTCTACATCCGACGGCTGCCTCTCTTCTACACCATCAACATGATCATCCCCTGTCTGCTCATCTCCTTCCTCACTGTGCTGGTCTTCTACCTGCCGTCCGACTGCGGCGAGAAAGTCACTCTGTGCATCTCTGTGCTGCTCTCCCTCACCGTCTTCCTCCTGGTTATCACCGAGACCATCCCGTCCACCTCGCTGGTCATCCCTTTGATTGGCGAGTACCTGCTCTTCACCATGATCTTCGTCACGCTTTCCATCGTCATCACCGTTTTCGTGCTGAACGTCCACTACCGCACGCCCAAGACTCACACCATGCCGGAGTGGGTACGTCGCGTCTTCCTGGGCATGCTGCCCCGGGTCATGTTCATGACGCGGCCCGAGCGAGATCCAGAGAGGCTGAGTGGGGGGGGGTCCCTGAAGCCCTGTGCTCTGCACGCCCCACCCGCCGGCTCCTTACAGAAGCACCAGGTCAAACCACAGGGCCTGGCAACCGGCCTGTCTCACCGCCCACACCTTCTGCTCAGCACCGAACTCAACAACTTGCGGGATGCCGTCAAGGCTGGCTCAGGATTCCTTTGCAGGGAAGGCCGCTGCAACTGCTGCTGGCACCAGCGGGCCACTAAACTACCCGCTGATGGAGGCGTTGGTGGTGGTGGCGGACTGGGAGGTCTGGGGGGTGCTATGGAAAGCGGTGGAGGTGCCAGTCCATGCTCCAGCTCGGAATCACTGGATGGGGGCCTGACCCTCTCCAGTCTCTCCCCAGAGGTCCAAGAGGCCATCGAGAGCGTCAAGTACATTGCGGAGAACATGAGACTGCAGAACGAAGCCAAGGAGGTGAGTTATTCAACTTATTCAACTTCAACATATTCAGCTTATGCAGCTGAAATGTCCTCATATACTGAGCTAGTTTGGCATAAGCACCATGCCCAGTATGAGCTGAACTGGTCACACTGAATTATGTGGTCTTTGACATCCCTAGAACCTCTGTACTTAAAAAATAGCCATAGCACAATAATCCATTGTTACATAGTATTTGCCATAGTTGTCAGGGGGATGTGAATGAACTGTTAATAATAACACAGAAGGCAGAGTGCCACATAGACATTAATACAGTTTGAACATTCACTTTCATATCAAAAAAGTTAGTATAGTCTCTCACAAGACAGACAGACTCTAAGATGCAGAAGGGTCTATGTGCACACATAACAAATACATACACAAATACATCATTCTTTCACCAAAGAGGTACAAGAGACTTGTATAGCTCAGGTGAAAAGAAAAGCAAAGGCAGAAATGATCTGTAACATGATAATGACTATTACCTGTTCAATACATTCACACATGGTCTATGTAAGGCTAAAATCTACTGTACTTTCTGAAGTCTTTCTTTCCGTGTGCGTTTCAAGGTCCAAGATGACTGGAAGTACGTTGCCATGGTGATCGACCGAATATTCCTGTGGGTTTTTATTCTGGTTTGTATTCTGGGGACTGCCGGCCTGTTCCTTCAGCCGCTCCTTCTGGGAGAGGACATGTGACTTGTCCACGTAAAGAAAGGGAAAAGAAACAGGAAAAATCAACTGTAATTGAGCGTTTGAGATTAGAAACGAACACACTTACAGCTGACCTTTCCCATAATATAATAGTGTGCAGTAAAGCCAGCGATAACCCGGAGTCCAGATATCATCAGTTCTCCACCACAGATGGGAGGATGTGTTGAGTTCACAGTGACTGGAAAAAGAACCTCATTCACGCAGACTTGTGATGGTGAAGTCCCACACCGTGCTGACAGACTGTCCTACGTCCTCAGCTGTTGTCTCCGTGGAAACTGGACCTATTGATCAGTGCAAACCTGAGTGTTATCATAGTGATTTTTTTTCTCTCCTTAACCACACACTCCAAACATCCACATGTTGATACTGTTCTAGAATCTTCATCAGCCAATCACATATCAGTGATGCTTTACAGTAATGAATGCTTGCTTTTAATTTGTCGTGTAACAGTGAGCAGTTCCACCCTATATGGGCTAAGTCACTGAAAGGCAAACTGTAGATAGACTATCCATTGGCACTTACTGTAATGTTTGACTCTCAGAGGGTCATGTGATGAATAAAAACTCAGGGCTTTGGTGACTAGATACCTGATTTAAAAAACAAAAAACAAAAAACAAAACAAAACAAACACCCCCCCCCAAGATTGTCAGAAAAAATGACTGTACAAGTCTGTTCCACTTTCAGCTTCACGCGCACATGCTCTGTAGAGTTTCTGTGTTGGGCTAGTGAACCTAAATGAGCCTTGAAATCTGTCAGTGCTTACAAGTCACTTTCACTGACCAGTGTTAAGAGGCAACATGAATATCATTTGCAGTTTCTGAATGTTTGTGACAGGCGACTTTTCATGGCCGTACAGAAACAAAAGCCGAGCCGTACTCATAATTCCTTCTGACTTCAGCCCCTTACAGAAAAGGTGAGAAGTATTTGCTATATCTGTTGATTTATATTTGACCTTTGTAATTCTCTCTTTAAGGGAAGACAGTATTGTCGATAGTGGGAATTCTTTTTTTTTTTTTTTCATATTGAACATACTCATCTGTATACATTAGGCAGTATGACCAGAGAATCAGAAATGATGGTTTTGTCTACTGACTTTATTTAATGACATTCTCATTGACTGAGAGTGTATTTTTAAAAAGCACATTGGGCGTTTACAGCAGCAATCAGCTCGAAGTGCTTCTATACCACAAAATTATATCCTAAACTATTGTTGTATGGTTTAAATATATATGTAAAAAAGACTTTTTCTTTGTTTTAAGTAACAAATATTCCTGACTGCAAGATTGTTTGAGGCATTAAAATCACGGAGAATCCAGTTGGAACGGTGTCATCAACTTCAAAAAGTTTGTAAACAGGGACATCTGCTGGACGTGCTGGGGAAATGCATACACCTCAGACTGCAGGACAGTTCCGTGACATACATTCATATCATGGCCTTTAAACAAGTCTGTCTGTCTATTACTGAATAAAAACATTGCAATCCACTTATGAAAGGCAAAACATACAAGTGCCCAAACAATACCATCTGTGTTTAGCTTGCGTTAACATGCCCGACAGCATGTTCTCTCAGAGTCTAATGTAGAGGAACGTGTGTGGCGGGTATATAGATGACTTAGTGCAACATTGATATGCTCTGTTTGTTTTGCCAGCAGGATTAATTTCTACATTAGCCTTTTCTGCATCCTTGTGGGTCGATTACAGTTTAGTAAAACCTATTAAGACCCAGTGAGACTGATATCGTCATCTTGTGCTCAGCTGAATTTTGATGTGGCAGGAGGCATAGAACAGATTACTAATGGGACAGAATACAAGTCCAAGGATCAAACAACTTTGTTTGGGAAAAAAAGAAAATTCTCCTCAGCTTTCTGTTTGTATTCTAAACATTGCTTATGATCAAACAGGGCTTTATGGAGGAAATTTATAGGGTATTTATAGGGTGTTAATAGGGTATTCATTCATTAACGACTCCCATTAATCACTCAATATTTCCTTCAGCTTCAGTGGAGGAATCAGTGTTCAGTGGATGTGTCAGTGTTCAGCGGAAGTGTATATAATGCATCATTGCAAAAAAAGAGTAGTACGGATTATCAACGAGGACGAGCTGTTTAATTCTATTATTCTATTGACGTGAAAATCAGGACACACAATGACTTGGTTAATATAATAGAGATAAAACAAAACAAACAAAAACAAAACAAAACAAAAAAGAGCTGCAACCCTGTGAGATTACAATACGTGTTCTGTCGTTAAAAGACGTCTTTGATTTGTCCATATTTACATAGGGAGAAAACACTGCTGCAGTGTTTACCTTGGGATTATCCTCACAGTATACATTTCTAAAACGTCCTTCACAGCTAAGCTGAGAGTTAAATTCACTACAATAACAAAGTTTCTTTTCAGGCGTGCTCGACAGATCGCAGATGTATTTTCGAGTCATAACACACGTAAGCGCGATAACTGATTAAGTGAACTCCTGATTTTTGAAGTGAAGATGACTCACTGCGTGCAAACTCAGGCA
>NC_044496.1:2736271-2913771 GCF_902362185.1 Chanos chanos | reverse complement strand
ATTATGCAGTGGTAACTGATGTTTGAGGATATTCCACAAAAGCAAGATTTGCCATGTAGGCCGGCTAACCAGATCCAAACCCTCAAGGCTGTCTGTGAGGGATACTCTTGAGCTGTTGTCTGTGCGGATTATTTTGAGTTTTGGTCCAAGTTATCTGGAAAACTTGTGAAATCTACCTCTGTGGACCTTTTCCAAAGTTTTGTAATGGACACTGATAAAAGTATCATTTGATTGATCATTGATTTTCCTCTTTTCCCTTTATTTGCTTGGACAACGGCAAGCTCTAAGTAGATGTCTTAACTAGCTCTAAATACCCGAAGAAACTGGCTCTAATCCATATGTACATTTACCTCTCAGGACCCGTACAGCAACCCTCTAGACCCGTAAAGCAACCCCCTGTCTATGCAAGACCCACGAAGAAACGCAAACCAGACGCAAACCAGCACGCCGTGTTCTCCTAAATCACCTTTAAATAAACTCAATTTGTTTGTAGTTCATCCTAAAAACAGTGGTAAGAAAATTTAAAAAATAATGAAACAATTTCTTGACAGAGGATGTTAGGTAAAAGACGATGAAATAACCTCTGTGTATAATCGTTGTGTTTATAATCTCTGCTTTGGAAGGCACGTGCTCTTAACAACATCATTTCTTTTACCTGTGCTATTTTAAAGCTTTAACAGACCTCAAACATAAACGTATTTCAAATGAACCTCTATCGCAGAGACTGGTGGATATTTTGCGGTAAATGTCGATCGCTGGTATTTTGAAAAACTGATATTTTTCTTACATTGTAATAGTAATTAAAATAAAAAAAAATTACATGAACAAAAACATTTCTTTGAACTGTATCCATAGTGATGTCTTTATTGGTCGAAGTGATGACACATCAGAACACAGTGTTACAAATGTATCATTGCTTTTGTTCACATTATTTTTTTTAACCTTCTGTGGGCTGGTATATTTTCACCGCATTCTCCATCTTTACTTCTATATGAGAGTGTTTAGCAGTACGAATACCCCTATGAACTGTCATAAAATCATACAGAAATATAGAAATGTCATGAAGTAACAGGTTGCACTATCATACAGAGTGGCATTCAGCTATATGACACTGCATTATCTGTCTGAAAATACAGACCAATCACAAGGCAAGCATATTTCTACAGCAAACAGACGGCTGCTTTAAGATTAGTATCCCGGCCAATCCACCGCAAGGCCTGTTTTTACTTACAGCATAGCAGAAGTTATATAATTCACCTGCTGGGGTTTGAGCACACATATCAAACACGCGGGCCCAAAAGTCAGTTTACCGAAATGAAAGCAGAGCGAACAGGTCTAACACAGCAGGAAACTAAATAAAGACACAGCATGTGAAAGCTCTCTGAAAAACAGTTTAACCACAGAGTCTCCAGACACATGATAGAGCTACATGGTGATCTTTGTGTTTTACTTCTCACTGGTGCTATTCTGTATGATGAAGATACAGGAGTAAAGATGAAGTAGTTGGAAATGTTTTCATTAAAATATTCACAGCAGTGATTTAACTGTTGTTATTTATATTTCTTATAAACCCAGACTTCAGTTCAAACTGCATCAGTGATAATGTAGTGCATATGTGCGTATTGCACAGTGTCAGTGGTTAGAAATAGTCCCAGTTACCGTGACCATATGACCAGAATCCAGACTGAGGTTTTTCTGCTTAGTTTTAAAAAGAGTTTGTTTCTCTGAAAAGTTTTGTTCATGCTGGACGTGAAAAATGCCCGAGTGCGATTTTTGTTTTTTAGTGTAAATTTCATACACATTTGTTTAAGTTATAGCTCTCTTCATGTGTAACGGTGCTCAGCTCCACGTATGACAACAAAAACATACTCTCTCTGTTCATTCTCACTCACTACTCCTTTAAATGTTTGGCTTGGTTTGCATGTGTGGATGGAAATTACTGATCTATTCTAATCCAACCTAGCGAAATTATTTTGGTACTGTTTTGTTTCTTGTGTCTGCAGCATGTAGAGAGAGACACTTGGTTTCAGTTTTACTACTGCAGGTTTTTCATATCTGAAGCCGAGCGACTACACCACCTGAAACCTGTCACAAGTGTGTGAGTTGCTTAAAACAAACAGAGCTGATTTCCTGTAAAAAGCATGTATTTAATACTACTTCCACTACTAATAAAGTTTCATAACCAACACACAATATATCAGTAGTGATAGAGCAAGAATATCAAAATCAAAACCATCAAAAAAAAACAACTACAGCAGCCAAATAAAAAAGTTTGCCATACATTTCAGGACTCCATGTGAGTGGCAAGAGCAGGGCTGTCCTTTCAAAATGTGAAAATGTAAAGCCTGGCTGATGTTGCACCACATATGGTCAAAGGATAAAACTATGGACTGCCACTTTTCTATAGCTCTCAATGAGCAAAGGGTCATATTCACTCGACTTACGGCATATGGAAAAAAGATTTCAACACCTTTGTTGAAATATAAAGAGAAAAAAAGGCACATTCCTAAAACGTCGCTGACGCTGAATGTCGCTGAATGTTACCTGTAGGCAAATTCACTGATTGTACAAGGAAGTAGGACTTTGTCATGCTGAGTAGACCTGGGTTACACCACCACACATGTCTCCACTGACTTAATCATACCACATTTCATGCCCTCTGACCTTTTCAGGATCAGACTTTCATGTCATAGATGTTACGTAATCGTTCTTCCATTGTCTGGGGAAGTTGTTTAAGACTATCCCAAACTTCATTTAACATATATGCCAGGTTTCATGACTTTTCATCTGGAGAGGTGAAGATGAGAAAGGATGAGTAGGAAGAAGAAGAAGAAGAAGAAGAAGAAGAAGAAGAAGAAGAAGAAGAAGATTCCTTTTTAAAGAAATAAAGTCTCAGAGCTTGGCCCATAGTGAAAATGTTGATATTTTTTGTTTTGTAATGATCTCTCTTGGTTCTGATACAGAATGCTTTGTCTGACAAAAAAACAGGAAGTGAAAGATCATTTAGCTGGATTATCACGTAAGCATCAGGCTATTGCACGATGTTGGTACACAAATACCACCCTGAAGTACCAGCAAAGAGCTGTTGTGAAAGGATTTTTTTGGTGGATATGCATCTACACATAACACGTGTGCATTTCATAAAGAAATGATGTAGAATGCTGCAGTAACATATTCTGCAAACAAGCCTGCCTGCCATGTAGTGTACTTTAATAAATAAGACGAAAGTTTGGAAGGGAAGTATTACCGCCAAAGTAGTCAGATGGTGTGAATTTACACATGGTTTGGGGCGGGGTGCTCTGGAGTGCCGTATGTTTCACTGTCTTTGTTGTGGGTAATTTCAGAATTTCAGCTGCTTCCTCTTGAGAAACCAGGTAGTCCATACTGAGGTGAGCCTATTCACTGTGTGTTTTTTTTTTTTAACTGCTTTGGGCAAAAGCATCTGTCAATCAGATCAACATTTCAACATTCAGTGATACCTCAGACTGTCCAGAGAAAGGGAACCTTTGTATGTGAATGGAAAGGCAGCATTCACATTGTAAAAGATGCTCTATAACCAGTCGTGAACCCAAAGATCAGGTCAAATCAGCAATGAGGACTGTACTGGTCATGTTATGTAAGTATATCATGATGCTGATAACATAAATTCAAAGGATCAGAGAGAGAGAGTTGTAAATTAATCACAGTTTTCTTAGAGTCAGTGTATCCTAGAAACGCATTACATAATCTTAAAATCTTCATGTGTTTATGTATATATCCATACACTGAAGTGCATGACCAGCGTCACTGTTTTCCATATTTTCAGTATTTTCGTCTGTAATGGATGTATGTGTCACAAAAGGTATGTTGCTTTCTTAATTCTCATGTTGCTAACAGAGTGAAAAAAAAAACGTTTTGATGCTGATTAAGAATGTGAACGTTAAACAGAATACAGATCTTTGAAAAGTCTCATAAAAGAATTGTCTTTCGTGTCCACTGAAAGGTTATTTAGATGAAGTCTTCCCAGCAATGATCTATGGAAGATCCCGTCTAAGGGCGGGAGACACTCTGGAATTCAAGTGCAGCATCCTGGGTCTAGAAAAACTAGACGGACAAATTCACATGTATCTGTGTAAGAATTTAGTCGGACTGAGAGTAGCACTACTCGAAGATGAAGACAGCAAGATTTTTACACTTAATAATGTTACAATGGAGGACTCCGGGGACTACAGCTGTCTGTATTCAAAACATAAACTTCTTCCTCGAAATGTGACCAAAAGAGGAGGAAACTCAGTCTTCGTACAGGTCTATGGTAAGGCATGTCTCATAAATGTTTAAATGTAAAAGGAAAAACACAAACAGAAACATTTTACATTGAAAAAACACTAATGTATTTACTACACGTCTGTGCACAGATGGCTCGGTCAAACCAGCGGAAATTTACACAAACCAAACTTATGTGAGAGCAGGTGAGAATGTAACATTACACTGCAGAATCCCTGACCTGCAAGGATCTAAAGATCAGCTCTACATGTACCTCTGTAAGAATGGAGTTGGAATAAGAATGGAAGGACAAGTACATACAAATTACACCTTCACCATCAATGAGGTCACTTTGGAGGACTCTGGGATGTACAGCTGTGTGTATTCAGCACATAAATATGCACCAAGTGAAGTCAACAACAAGGGAGAAAATTTTCTCTCCATCCAAGTCTATGGTAAGCATACATCAAGCTTTATTTCTTGGTTAAAGAGGGTGTTGACAAGTGTTAATCTGTCAAATGTAGGTACTCTGTACATCTTTAAACATCTCTTTAACCTGGCTAGATCACCCCTCTATCTCTCCACAGCCTGTCTATTTCAGATGCCTGGCTTGAAATCTTTTTCAATATTTTGAGATACACAACATTCCTTTTAGGAGCAGATTAGTTTTAAGTGTCAGAGATGTACACATGATTACAGCACACATAGAGGGAGACTATTACAGCATCTCTACCTTCACTAATATCACTTATGAAGTACAGATAAACATGCGCTTGTTCCTTTTTTCACTGTAGAGCCAAATAATGCCTTGCAGGCGACAATGGTTTCTGTCTCTGTGCTGCTCCTGGTTGGATTAATCCTGTTGGGACTTTACCGATACAGCATCACCATAAAGAACAGTAAGCAGGTTATGTTAGATCCTAGCCAATGCCTTGTTCTTACTCCTAAAACCAAATGCCCACGCCTTTTATCTTTTGCATGGTGTGCTTTCAGGTGACGTAGATCCCTCTCCCTTGACTGAGCAAAGAGAAAATTTGACAGGTAAAAGCCTATGAGTTTGTAACTGTGTTTGGGTCATCCAAAGTGCATGAAGAAAGTACAGATGAACTGTTTCTCTATTACAGCAAGCTACAACAGGGACCCACAGGAAAGGTACTGTAGATACAAGATTCCTTTCATTAACCAAACACTTTCTCAAACATCAATTAATTCTCTCTCCCTCTCTCTCCCTCTCTCACTCTCAGTGAATTATATGTCAATGCTGAGTTTGTTGAATTCACAACTGCATCAGGTATTAACATTTCATATCATAAAGAACTATTGTGTCCTGTGTTGTTTCCATCCTTACTCTATTCAGTCTGTACTTTCACATCCTCCTCAGGTCAAAAAAGATGTAACAGAGACTCACCAATGGTAAGAAAGACATGTGTATACACAAACAAAAAAAATACACCCATTCTCTGAAGTTCAAAATATCACCAAATAACTGCATAGAACTACATGTGAAATAAAAGTATGCAATATGAAGTTTTTTTTTTTTTAAAGTCTTCTGTGATAATTTTAATGCGAAGTGCTAATGGAACTTTTCCTCCCCAGGCAACAAAAGCCAGAGACAATGTTGTTGTCAGACAATTGCCAGAGAGCTCGACACAAGTGCGGAGACATCAGGTATTTATTCACAGCAAACGGGTGAATAGGGGTCAGGGGAAGACAGGCAGCAACACAGATCTTTTCGGTGAACAGGCAAAAGACAAAACTTGATGTGGAAAACCAACTTGAATGCAAACAGAATATAACAAGAAGATATAGACAGTTGGTCATGTTCTCAGAAGACTGCTCAGCATACATTTGTGGCAAATGGTACACTTCGTGAAGTGCGGGTAAAACAGAGGAGATTATATAGAGGTGAGTGAGTGCACAGGAGTGAGAACAGGTGAGGGAGATGATGAGCGAGCAGACCGGTGATTAGTGAACCGGCGACGCAGATCGATGAAACCGGCGAGGGAGGAGACGAGGTCGTTACAGTTGTATACGAGGTGGTACACCTCTACTCCACTCCAAATGTAGCTATGCCTCTTAGTTAGGGGCATAATTAGTTCCTCTTGAGAAAAATACAGCACTCATAAGCCTTCTTATCAGTAAACCAAAAAAAGAGGAAGAAACAAAGAAACAAACCTGTTTAATAAATTTCTGGAGACTAATAGATGAGAATTAAGTTTCATTATGTGTGCTTATGGCCAAAGTAAAGTAGTTACGTTAGTATGATGGAACTGATGGAACTATGCAGCCCCATAGAAAGACTAACAAATCTTTATCCTATGACATTATCACGTTCTGATTCACTGTTTGCAGGCTTTCATGTTTATTATGTAGTTAACACGTGATGTCAGGTAAATGGAAAGAACATTGAACAGTGTTCAATATTAGTATTGTTTGAATAGCTGTTAAACATTGAGCTGTATGTGATGTTAATCTATATCTGCATTCATCTGCAGAAAAAATTGCCTGCCCCAGTGGTAATGAATGGTACAGCACGGAAGACAAGAAGATGAACAAGGCAAATTTGTAAACCAAGTTTGTTTTTCAGAGGCAGAAGTTGGAGCAAAAGCTTGTATTTAGTTCAGCACTGACTCATGATGACAATAAATGAATTAATGTAAATGTTCTCAATAAAGAAATATATGATATTTTTCCTTTCATTTATGAAGAGGAGCGAAATGGCTTTGTTTTTCATGTTAGGTTAAACAGTCAGGTATAAAAGAAAACATGTGGCACATTTCCCTGTTGAAACCAATCAAATCAGAGACAGAAATTCTTATCATTAAATCAAGAATATATAGAACTAGAATATATAGAACTAAAACATTTTGTTTTTTTCCCTTTTTTAACACTCTAAGACAATATTAACACGGTAACTGGCATATATCCTATGTATATCTTTGGGGGGGGGGGGCACAAAAGACAGCCGGATTTCTTAAATGTCTTTGCAAGTCTCTAAGTTCGGGGACAGATAGATGGTAAGAAAATGATAAAGATGTGTTATGCTCAGGTGTGAGGCCAGTCCACTGCTGGGTCAAACAGGAGCACCTCTGTAGTGCTATCATCATATTTTAGTGATGTTGGCAGCCCCATGCCTTTCACCTCTATTAATGGTACCACCAGGGGAAAAGGCCAGAGATGACAGAAGTAAATTTAAAGGCAGTTGTAACACGTAAAAGCTGAATCATTCCACAGCACATTTACTGCATGAGAGGATGTTTGGGCTGTCGGTCACTGAAGTCTTTCACCTCTAATAAGACTTTTCTGTATTAACTGTCTCTGCTGTCCTTTCTTTCTCTCCTAAGAGGATAGCAACTTGGTTGGGAAACTTTTTCTTAAAACTGGTACATTCATCATGCCATGACATCAGACAGATTTCTCAGTGTGACACAGTTTCACACATACTTTCTAGTATTACCATCAGTGCTGTAAACACCATCAACACTGTTGTTGGTTTCCTAAAAGAGGTTACTGACAGCGCCTAACCAACATCTAGCTCCATGATCACCACAATGACGCTGTTCCCATAAACCGTCGAATACGGTGGCAGTTTTGCTGTTGATGTTCAAATTTAAGTGCTAAAAACTGGTGAAGAGCCATGGACCCATAATCAAATTTTCACAAAACACAATCTGTGGGTGGAAAGCCAGAATTCATCACAACACACAGGACTGTCCTCAGTTAAAATACGCCAAGGCTCAAAATGAAAGACGTAATTAACAGCCACAGTGAACACTGGAGACTGAAATTGGTCGTGCTGTTGTAGGCTTATTTCTCCCTCCATAAGTGTTTGTGTACCTCGCCGGCAACCCAAGGACAAGGCAATCAGTCCACCTACTTTATAATGCACTTGACTGACATCCTCTAGCACAGGCACAAATAATTGCAGTGGCAGCTTTTGAAAGGGGGAAATGTAAGCCATGCTTATTGGTCAGATCTAACATCCTTACTACACCCAAAATGACTTATTTGTCTGGAAGCCAAAGCTGCCAATATACACTAGGCATTGCAAGGTCAGCAGACCTGAGCAGTTAATGGGTTGGAGAAGGCGGGGGGGGGGGGGGGGGGGGGTCTCCCATCAGAGGGAAAATAGAACACTGGAATACATAAGGTGGAGTAAACCGACAGTCACTGACAGACGTGAATAGTGGACAAACATAAATTTTATATCTGTTTGCATGTCATTCTCCTCAACTCTCTTTACAAACTGAACCTCCCACTCTTCCTGGGGAAAGGAGGACTTTTCAATATACCACCAAAACCTTAGGAGTTTTGATGATAGACAGCTTCAGCAGAGCCAGTCAAACGATACCAATGCAGCACTCGTGATCTGACTGGCCTGCTCTAAGGACAGGTTTCTAAGAGGACAAGACTGGCTGGAGGCACACTTGGAAAAACATCACACAGGAAAAGAGGGAAGCCCCTCACCCTTTTGTAAAGCAGCTCTTTAGTCGGATCAAGACAGCTAAACAGGAAGGTCATGCACTATGACCGTTCACAGTGACATCAAACATCATTCTGATAATGTTGTTCTTGGATTCTGAGCCAACCCATATAAAGTTGAATTATAGGGCTGCCACAAAGCAATCAGTGACAATTCATAGGTATGACTATGTATGGTTCAATTCCCGGCCCGGGTGGCTACAGTCCTTTCTGTGTGGAGTTTGCAAGTTCTCCCCGTGTCTGCGTGGGTTTCCTCTGGGAGCTCCGGTTTCCTCCCACAGTCCAAAGACATGCAGGTTAGGTGAACTGGAGACACTAAATTGCCCCTAGGTATGAGTGTGTTTGACTGTGTGTCTGCCCTGCGATGGACTGCCGACCTGTCCAGGGTGTTTCCCTGCCTTTCGCCCTATGAGCGCTGGGATAGGCTCGAGCACCCCCTGCGATCCTAATCAGGATAAGCGGCTTAGATAAGGAGTGAGTGAGAGTGACTATGTATGGGAAACCTGGAATGGAACTAGGGTGACCAGGTGTCCTACTTTGCATTGTAATGCACAGCATTTTGACCTTTTATCCTGCAACCCAGGTATTGAGATAATGTGGCGTATTTTCATTAGTCACTGGGTTTTTAATTGTCAGAGATAAGAACACATGAATGCGTTCTTTTACCCGCCCGGCACGTGAGCCGCTTATGCTGCTGTGGCAGCTTCTGCTCTGTTTAATAGTACTATGTCAAAAGCAGTAACATGGCTCACACAAATGCAACAAGGCCAAGCTTTTCTAAAAGCCTGTTTTTTAATCCCTTCTCACCATGCTATCCCTCCAATAGAGATTCTGATTTGATATAAAGATTTGCATTGAAATTGTTTTACTTTATATAACATTTTATTTTGTGCCTTATTTATGTTGTAGTTGGATTTGGTCAGGAGTTTAACCTGAAAGACTTGAGCTGTATGATGCCTGCTGCTCTGCTTAAGGACAGTTGCCTTTGATGGACCTGTAATGGCCAGTGCATGTTGGATGTCTATCAATAAAGTCATGTTATGTGGCAAAATTAGTGTGCCTTTGGGATGACAAACAGCACTGTACTCATCATATCTTTCATATAGAAAAGGCTGTAGCCTGTGTCTCTCCTAACTGGTGTGCAGTGGAATCGACTAGAGAGCAAGGTGTAGGTGGTCACGAGCCTAAAGGCAGAATATAAGTGTTTCTTATTCAGTCAGGTAGACGTTATATCAATATTTTCGGATACCTCTCAGCGTTGGTAACATTGTCCCCCACAGTCTTACCACTGGTCCCACATTTGGTCTGTTTGTATCTGGTCACCCTAAATGGAACATGGAATGGAGACAGATGGAGAACCCAGAAAAGAGACAAACCAATACAAACAACACATGCACACACCCTAGCAGGATGTTACACACCTTGGACACAACATTTTTCTTCCTTCGGTACAACACCATAAAGAAAAGACCCTTTCTGGGAACAACACCATATTAATTATTTTGGCACGTAATTCTGACTGTATCATAACAAACAAATGTACACTCAAGGGTGGGAAAAAAAAAATTCTGTACTTACCTTGTCTCTGTGCTGTGGGTTTTGTTTGCAGATTTCTGTTTTATCGCTGCAGGATATGCAGGAGCGCGGGACTGAAAATAATTCATTTGCATTCTTACTGTGGTCTTTTGCTTATGATGTAATTAGCTAAACCTGACTGATGTGCTAATTGTAAGTCGCTTTGGTTTAAAAGCATCTGCAAAATACCAGATTGT
Organism: Chanos chanos; assembly: GCF_902362185.1. Classification (NCBI taxonomy): domain Eukaryota; kingdom Metazoa; phylum Chordata; class Actinopteri; order Gonorynchiformes; family Chanidae; genus Chanos; species Chanos chanos. The sequence continues at coordinate 2,903,275 of NC_044496.1, read as the reverse complement.
AAATTGTGAGTACATCGCACTCAACTCCAGTGCTGTTAGCCATAAAGATGCAACGTGCGTGAGTGTGCATGTGTGAGAGTGGAAGAGAGAGAGAGAGAGGTGGACAGTGAAAGTGCATGTGAGTCGGTTTTCTTTTCGTTTAAAGAACAGTCAGCCAGAAACAGGCCACAATGTCTCTCTGTGGAACGAGAGGGTCTTCGACCCACTGACAAAACGGCCATGGAGCTCTTACTTCTCTTAACATGTGAGTCCATTCTGTACAGACATCAGTGCAATGCCATGCATTAAATTCCATTTATTCCATGTATTTAATTGTTAACACTGGCTATTTGAAATTTATAGAAAAACCTGTAGCTCAGTGTGCTATTCAGTGATGGCATTTTCTTTCTGTACAGTGATTACACCAATAATCAAAATGGCATATTCTGGTACGAAGGTACGAAGTTGCTGTTGTGTTATGTCGTTTTTTATTCTCCAATTAATTAATTGGATTCGTTAAACTAATAAAACTTCTCTTGCTCACCTAAATATCACCACCGAAAAATGAAACAGCCATTCATGCTCAATTTCAACTGATTTCATTAGAGGTATAATTTAAGTAACATCAAATCTCAGGACATTTAATCCAATATTGTAACACAAAACCAAAGATAACATTCTTCATTTGCACTGACAGATCATTTAGCTGATTACTTCCCAGCAAAGATTCATGTAAGACTGGGAGACACTGTGGAGTTAAAATGTGGCCTGATGGGTCGTGAGAAACCAGATGGCCTATTCCACATGTATCTCTGTAAGAATGGAGTTGGGGTGCAAATGCAACCTCTCAGAGGAAAGGACAATGGTATTTTTAAGATCAGTAATGTTGCAATGAATGATTCAGGAAACTACAGTTGTGTGTACTCAACACAAAGAGTTTTACCAAACGAGATGAACAAAACAGGACAGAATTCAATATCTATAAAGGTTTACGGTAAGACAAGCCTGACAAATATTCAGTTTGGAAAGGAAGAGATGTGTACATGGAGCGAAGTGAGGCCACATGAATGAATTCACTGTTTCCACAGATTATACCCATCCTGAGTCGATTTATGTAGAGCAAACTCACGTGAGAATACGTGAGAATGTGACATTACACTGCATCATCCCTAACATGCCAGGATCTAAAGATCAGCTCTACATGTACCTCTGTAAGAATGGAGTTGGAATAAAAATGAAAAGACAAGATAACACATTCACAATTACAGATGAGACCGTAGAGGACTCAGGAACATACAGCTGTGTTCTCTCATTCTCTGAATATCTGCCAACAATTCAGTGTTCATCCAAGTCTACGGTAAGTCATGTGTCTCATGGAAGTGCCAAAGAAGTAGAAAACAATGATGCTTTTTTCAGTTTCTTACTGTAGACAGCTAAGAATTGTAAATGTTCCTGATTCGTGGTTTTAGAATTATGGCAAATAAATTTCTTCTGATCCTTTGCAGTATGGGTGCTTTATTGACTCATATCTCTGTTCTTATTTATTATTAGTTTATTACGTATTGTTTGGTTGCTTTCAGATCCCCAGTGGCAAAGCAATTTCATCCGCTTACTCTGTTCAGCGGTGGAGATGTTGATCTTGTGTGCTATTGTTAGTCATCATGTCCACTCAAAAGCAGGTAATCTTTTGGAATCTGTTTATTTGATTAACTATTTAAGTATTACTTTTTTGCTTTGATAACTCATGCTATGTAAATATCACACAAAGCTAGTGAAAAACAGGCTGTCGTTTGAAAAAGTTAAACAAACACAGCTGAATTAATTACCACAACAGCAATGACCATGCTTATAGCTCCCATAGCACAGTATTTATTTTGAACTATATTTATTAAAGAGTTGAGGAGAGAAGTTGGAATTGAGGAAAGGTATGTGCTGAAATGGAAAAGTAAACACATAGAGGTTTTGTTTTTTATTCGGAAATGTTCTATGACATGTCCATGGATACATTGCACGGCCCAATTTCTACTGTTCGTTGGAAAATGAGGACATGAAAGTCATGAAAGTTCAGCAAAGCACAAATTTGAATTCTTAAAAACTGGCATTTATTATTATAACCAAAGGAAGTGCATATGTGAATCGCTCTCTCTAACTTACAAAATGCTCTTTCAGAGGTCTACAAGAAAGCCAAGCTACTTACCAGCTCTGTCTCAAGTCCAGCACACACAGTACCTTAACCTCCTAGAGTAGGGCCTCAACAACAGAGCAGGAATTAATATTTTAAAGAATATACTCTGGATTAATTATCAAAGCTAAACGGCCTCTCAAAATCCTAATGTGTCATGAAAAGTACACATCTTTGCCTCTGGCCCCTAGAGGTCACCTGTTTGTTTGACTGACACAACGAAACACTACTTTCATAACTCTGAAATGGTGTGGTAATGATATGCGCTGTGTTTCTTACGGACCGGCTTGTTAAACATGTATTATAGAGATTTTATCACACTCTTTTTATATTAAATATTGCAAATCTTTTAAAATGTCCTATTTACGGTATTTTGCAATAGTCATGCTATCGCTAATGCTAATGTTTTGTATTTGCGATGCATGCTTATACTAAACATCTCCATAATGCAGTTTATCTTATCTTGCAAAATATTAAGATGTAGGCTTTAGATATTCCCACACATGTTTTTACATATATATTCATATTTTGTCATGTTTTTGGAGCAATATAGGTAAATGTGTCCCTCATTTTCATATAGCCCTGGGTTGTAATGTCGTGTTTTGTGGGCCGTTGCTTGCTCGTGTGGACAATGGCACGTAATCCCTCTGTGTGTTTCAAGTCCTGCACACAGAATCATGAAGGTATGTCCTTTAATTAGAAGTTTCCGACATCTGCTCATTATCGGAGTTTACAAGCAGTGTCAAAACCTCTGCCTATGGTACAATGTGACAGTAAAATTAAAGTGTAAAGTTAAAATGAATCGAGTTATAGTAAAATGAATCTTGAGTGACCTGTAAAATTAAAACATGAATCTATTGACTGTAAGTTTGTGTATGACCTTTCAGCCTGTTTTCACACCAGCTCTTACTATCGCGTCTATCTTTTCCCATGTTTTCAATGTGCAGAAGAACTCACCAGGGATCGACAAAGGTAAGACTGTTACTTGTGTTAAATCAGCTGTTTTTGTCAGTTGTTTTCTGTTGGACTCCCAGCCACAGTCGACAGGTCAGACACAGCTGGGATGCGTATTGTGAATATCAAATGTAGGATTCAGCTCTCTACTGTCAAGCAGCGTCCCAACTGGGAACATCAATCATGTCTGAACTATTTTCAGAAAGTATAATTGACAAAACAACATTGTGGAATTACGGCCTACCGTCATGGCGAACGGTCATGTGAGCCATCACCTGTAGTTTGATTGAAGGCTTCACCCTCTATCAGTTTACAGTACCGATTGCGATCTTTAAATATTAAGCGGTTCCAATTTTATCACTGACAAATCCGTAACATATCCTTGTGACGTACGCCTATCCATGACATTTGACATGTGGAAGGGGTAAAGCATGTTTTGAGTCATCCGTGACAGAGAATGTGTCGCAGAGGTAGGGTGTTACGTGTTTCTCCAACATGGATTGCATTTCTTTCCAGTTTGTTTTCTCATGGTGCTCTAATCTTTCTGTTTTTTTACGAATGCCACAGTGATGAGTTCTCTGATGAAAGGTGTGGAAGGTATTCTACTTTAACACAGGTCAGAGGTAAACCAACACAAAACATGGTCTCACGCATGGTTAAGTTTTTAAGAAATGACTATGATTGTAATTGACACTGGCTTTCTTTCTTACTTTAACTTTGAAATTCTGATCAGAGTGTCTTCCACAGGAAGGATGGAACATGGTGTTTGTCAGTGAGTAACCATTTCTGTCAAAATTTTGTGTTCAGCTGAACTGCTACAATGTGCTGAAAGTGAATTACCGACATAAAATGATGTAAATGCACAGTAGTGCAATGCTGAAAGGGTTTGTTGTGCTTTTTCTCACAGCAGTGCTGAAATGCCTGTTAGCAGTCTTCCACAAGACATAGTGCTTTATAGTCTTGTACAGTTAGTAGGTATGTGTCTGTTACATCTCTTCTCACTTAGGAGCTGTTGCTTTGGTGATAGAAAGTGATGTGGTTAGGCTTGCTCCTTTTATGTTTGCTATATAAAACAGTGCACACGGCCGTGTGCACAGTGACTAATTGTAGTCACTGAGTCTGAGAGCGTGCGCTTCTGCATGCAGACAGTGAAACCAAATTAAGCAGCAGTGGCAGTTGATATCACACGATATTTGTAACAACAGAACAGTTATGATGAATCTATTGTTGTCCATGTGTTGTTACCTAATATGTTGTAAAAATGATATCTATTAAACATACAAAACTAAGGAATGAGTTAGTAGTACCTTGTGTGATATATATATATATATATATATATTCTTTTTACATCTCATTTGTGTTTCAGCTGCAGCTACAATGACTGAACCAGAGGCAATCTATGCTAAAGTGCAGAAGAAGAAAAAACACCACTGTGTTTTCTTAAGAAAAGCATAGATTTTCTCGTTTGTTTCATAATGAAGACCAAAATGGCTTTAGTTTCTTGTGTTATACCATGTCAGTCAGTTGAAACACACCTGTAGCTGTAAAGGAAGAAATGTAAGAGCTAAGTGCCCATTTACTCCCTCCAGTGTTCCTTTCGAAAAACATTCATCAGTTTCTTTGAAAATTAACGGAATTCAAGGGAACTTTTGGAAAACAAAAGTTTTTAAAGGATGATGTACTATATATATATATATATTTTATGTTAAGATAAGCAGTTAGGTGCACAGACAATAAAGTAGAGAACTAAATCATGGCCTGTAGCATCATTTGTACTTTCTCTCCCTATCACTCATTTACACTGGAGGAAAATATCCACCACTGAATAAAAATGCTTCTTAATGAAGATACTGCTTTCTTTCCTGCTGATCACATTGGTTATAAAATTGTCTCACTTTTGGCTTGGATTTGATTAATTTCTGTTGGAGGTTAGCAGCACCATTGGACCATGAGATTGCAATATTTGTCATGTCATGCATTGCATCATTTGCTGTTCCAAGAGATACTGAGCTGATGTGACGCTTACATTTGAACGCACTTGCACGCCAAATTAAGAACCACAAGTAGTCTAATTGTGTTGTAATATGTGAGCGATACATTGAGTCACTGCATTAGCACACAACACAGGCTCACAAGTTCACTCAAACATCAACCATAGATCCATTCTAGACACCTGCTACATAGCAGTAACATTTTCGTCATTCATGACAAATGAACATAATTCCATTGTGGTATATAAACACGATAAACGGGCTATAATCTTCCCAACCAAAATAAGGCCTGGCCTAGACATTAGGAAAAGTGATATTTAGGGCTCTATTTTAATGATCTAAGCGCATGGTGTAACGCACATGGCGTAAGTGCATTTAGGCTGGTGCAAATCCACTGTTGCTTGTTTAACAGCGGATATTTTGAGTGCAAAGTAAGGTGCAAGGCGCAAAAGGGTTGTACTTAGTCTCTTAATTAATTGTTCGTGTGTTTTGGGCGTAACATGCAATTAACCAATCAGAGCGTCAGCTCCCATTCCCTGCGCTGGCACCTTGACGGACTGTGATTATAATGTGGACTTAGCACCTGGACAAAAAGAGCAGTTCACTGCTGCCGCTGTCTCTCAATCCTCTGCCCAATCAGGTACTCCATCTCTCAATGAAACAACTGTGACAATACTTTAGACCAGGCTTTTGTTGGTCTAAGCCCAGAGACTTTCAGGTGCATTCAAAATAGCGACACGCTAGCAACAAGCCTGACCACACTTCGTTTTAAGAGCAGCCACCCAGATGGATGCTAGTTTGTTTGGTATTTAAACGACGTTGGCGCTGGATGGGAAAATGACAAATGCGTCAGTCTGAAACTAAAAAAAGACACTTGCGTTTCGGTTTGTGCTGCGTTGCACTGTGCGTAAGATAGAGCCCTTAATGTGCAGAACCACAGAAACTAAAAATGCTCAGAACAAATACAAGTCCTGAGCATCATCATTTCTAGAGGCAATGCTGCAAAATAAAACAGAATTTCTCTTCTAGACAGACTTCAACTGACCAATTATGCAGCAGCACAACTTCTGGTTGATCCAAGAACAGTGGGCATTACTAATATGCATCGGTATGAGACTCTATGGACACCTTCACTGCCACAGAGGAATGCTGGCAGACCCATCCTGTCTAGCATGCAAGTACAGAGAGTGCTCTAAAACATCTTTGGACCTCCCTGTCAAGAGACTGTTGGACAAGGAACATGGAGCTATCAAGTATCTTTTGCTTTTGTTGGTAGTAACTCTTGGACACAAGCTCTGTCACAAGCTTGTTTCTACAAGTATTAAGGAGCTATCAAGTATTTTGCTGGTCATGATATTGACCTAATTATTGGTTGCAATCTTTTGAAAAAATGTGCCTCAAGCACAATTTCTTGATGAACCTGGAACATAGATAAGGCACAATGGCTATATGTTTGAGTGGTCTTCGGCTACACCCTAGGAAGTACCACCTCTTGCAAAAGGGCCCGGTAGGGTTGGCACAGATCTCAACAAAGCTTGAGCTGTGTGGAATTGGCATACTCCCAAAAATGTTGTATGGTTTCACAGACCTCTTGCACGGGATGGACTTATGATAGTTAAGTCATCTGTGAAGATTCTTATGGCTGGTTGTTTGATCCCTGACTCCATCTCTAGATCTCTGATTTTTTTCCCTGCTGCTAAGATGATGAGATTCATGCCCACAACAAACAAAATGCATCCTGTAACAATGCATTTCTCACAGTTTTTCCACTGTGTTGTAAACCTGGTGGTTTTAAAGCAAAGCCTGAAGGCTTTCAATGATCATTCCTGTGATGTGGTCTGGGATGTGGTAATGGTTCCATGCTATTTTGATGTGGTTGTGAGAAATTGACCCATATGCCTTGGCTGAGTCCCACCAGATAACTGTTAGGATGCCTCTTTTTGCCTTCCCTTTGTGAGACAGCTGACTAAAAACTCGTATTTGTTTCAAGCAACCTGAAAAGGCCGACTCCACATGTATCTCTGCAAGAATGGGGTTGGGATGAGAATGCAGCCAGTCCAACATCTGAATGGCCACATTTTCACCATTTGTGAAGAAGGAAGAAAATCCACTCTGTTGTCATGAACTAACTAATGAAATGTGCAGTAACTTGAGTTGAAGTGGGATGGGGCTGTTGTTTTCAGGGGATTCTCTTGCGCTTCATATGTCTGTAACCGTGGGTGCACATGTGAATGAGTCATTACTATTTTCTTTGCAGCACAGGCTCACAGGAAACCATTCACAGTTCTGTTCTTCAAAACTCGTGTCACAGAGCCACTGACACAGTTCAGATGAACAATGAAGTTCATTTATCTCTTAACATGTGAGTACATTCTTAAGAGATATCCATGTCAGACAATAACATGTGCCATAAATGTATTATTATACAAGGTAATATTTATGCTGGGTATTATTTATGTCATATATATTTTACCTATTGAACTTTTTTTAGATATTAAGCAGTAATGGTTTCTCTCCATACAGCACTAGCAGCAGTATTCAGTGTTGTGTATTCTGTACAAGGTAAGGGTCATTTTGTTTTTTTACAGGGAGTCTTAATAGTCTGATTTAAAAGTCTGACTGCTTTTGAATTTGACTACCATTGCCATGAGTAGCCAGAATAATGTCATGACATTTTAAAACATCTCATTCAAATACGTGGCTCAAAACCAAATTAATTATCATTATTTCATTGTTACAGGAAATTCAACTGATATCCTCCCAGCAACGATATTTGGAAAGTCATCGGTGAGAGCAGGAGAGACTTTGATATTTAAATGTGGCATCACGGATCTCCGTAGACCAGATGGAGAACTCCATATGTATCTCTGTAAGAATGGAGTTGGGGTGAGAGTGACACCACTTTTAGATAAGCAACAAAGTGTTTTCAAGATTACTGAAATTAAAATGGAGGACTCAGGAAACTACAGCTGTGTGTACTCACCCCACAAAAAAATCTAAAGGATGTGATTGAAACAGGATCAAACTCAATCTTTTTACAGGTCTATGGTAAGGCATATCTCAAAAATGTTTTATTTTGAAAGTAAAAACACAGGTGTACACATGGAATGAAGTGACAGCACCTCATATATTCACTACAATATCCACAGATTCCCTCCACCCAGCATTGATTGATGCAGAACAAACTTATATGAGAGCAGGTGAGAACATGACATTACTCTGCATCTTCCCTGACATGCAAGGATCTAACGGTCAGATCTACATGTACCTCTGTAAGAATGGAGTTGGATTAAGAATGGAAGGACAAGTACATACAAATTACACCTTCACCATCAATGAAGTCACTGTGGAGGACTCGGGGACATACAGTTGTGTTTATTCATCCTCTGAATATGCACCAAGGGAAGTTAATGAAACAGGACAAAATTCAGTGTTCATCCGAGTCTCTGGTAAGACAGATATTTCTCATTTCTCTGATAACATCTGAAAACATATTTCAAAAGAACTATAATATGAGTACATTCCATCTTACAGCAATTCAGTTTTACATGGATGAAAATGTCTTGGACTGAAGACAGTAATACTTTGAATGGTAATAAAATCCTTCATGGGCTTTAGAACACTGAAAAAGTTGATCATGAAATTACAACAAAAAAGTGAAAGATCTTACAATGCGTATCATGGCATTGTGAGGATTGTGAGCATGCAAGCCGGCTGAGAGGAAAAATTAAAAACACACAGTGTCAATCATATCATGTTACAGAGTTAGCTAATATGGCTCCAAAACAGCCAGCATATTCAAATATAAAATTTCGATCTTAAATCATTGATGTTGCAAGCACAAGGATACAGAGAATATGTTTAAAATGAATGAGTAATACTCAGTATTCACAATAAATTATTTTGACTGACAGACTAGATAACAGGTTTAATGCTCTGAAGAAGTTCCTGTAATGGTGAGTGTTACAAGTGAGCAGAACATTATTGATCCAAAGACTTTAATGGTAATGTATTGTTTTGCAGTGTAGTTCAGCCCATGGGTCTTCTTTGTAATTCTCAGATGCGGAGACAGTCGGGGGTTCTAGGCTCAGAGTACTTTACAGCACATGGGCCTGAGCTTATGTAGTGGTGCGACTGTTTGAGTTATTTTTCATACTACCAAATGATGTTTCGATTAAATGGGTGACAATGCTATTGTAAAATGCTATTGATTTCTAGTATTGTAAAATACCCCGAGCAAAACTTCCTTTATCTACTGTTTTGTGTGACGTTCCAAGGCCTTCTCTTTTCTCCTTTTTTTTGCCATACTAATTTTTGGTCAGAGTGCCTGGAAACTACAGTATGGCTCAGAATTCTCTTTATAATAATTTCGCCTTTGTAACATTACTTATTGTCACTCTGTTTTTTTCTGAAAGGTCCTCTGGATGTAAATTGTTGTTGTTCCCATGTCATCTGGGAACACACGGTGCTTCTCTCTCTCTTTAATGCGCTCGTAGATAGAAATGTGCCAGTGAAACCAATTAAAACTTACTCATCTAAAACTGCTGCAGTACGACTATGTATTAAATCACTTTAATTCCTTTGTTGTTTATTTGATCTTAGATCCTAATTTACAGCAAATCAATTTCATCCGGTTACTCTGTTCAGGAGCCGTGTTGTTCATCTTGTGTGTTATCCTTGGTCATCACATCCACTCTGAAACAGGTAATCTTCTAATCTAGATCCATTCAAAAACCATAGGTTACAAATGAAAGTCACCTTTTGAAAAGTGAATATCTTCTCTCTCTTATTTTAGAGTTCAGGAAGAAAGTTCAACCGCTCAACAGCTTTGCTGAATAACCTGCATTCACGACACTTTCGTATTCCGTTGCAGGACGTCCACTAATCCCTCTGTATCATGATATCAAAAGCATGTATATTTCAATGGATCCTAATGATCAACCAAATCGTTTTTCAATCATTGTTTCATGTTTATCACAGTTGTGTAATCAGAAATTGTTATTGTGTAATGGATTATGAAAAGACACATTCAGAAATGAGCAAATTTGCTGCTTGATTTTTGTTTAATTAATGCAGATACTTCGTATGCTGTCACAAATTACAATTTTATTACATCTGCAAAACTGATGTATTTTAAGAGAAACGATTTGTTCTGTTCATGCCTTGTTACTTTGTTCTGTTGGTTTGTTTTGATACTGTGCACAAAATGCTTGTACATTCGCAATTATGTAACCTTTAAACTTGGAATGACACTCCAAGAACACTGAACATTTCAATAAAATGTGAGAGTTGCCTATAAAGCATGGTTCTCATTAAACTGAATGTTTAGGAAGTGGTGTGATGAACAGAGATATATTTGTGATGTTGTACTAAGATAAACAAGATCTTTTCAGAGAGATTGACTCACAGGAATTAGTCTGCATTGCTGAACTAGCTTATCACTGGACTGGTCTTCTGTCTGTTTACACATTTCTATACCACAGTTTGCCCTTAGCAAAACTGTATAGAAACTATATATTTATATACTACCCTTTCCTGTCGCTAATTTAGCCACTTTTTAATATAACATGTTTATATTTATAATGTCATTTTCGTATAAGAAATAACGCTACACCTATCCACATATCGTGTATGCGCATATAGTATTTTACTTATTCATTCATTTTTTGCACAGTTGTGACAATAACCAGAGCAGACTGCACAAGCTTTCTATTCAAGGTATTATCCAAACCCAGAGTTAGTGTCATGCCCTGGTTCTCTCTCCCCCTCTGCTGGTCATTTTTGTGTTGATACCTCCCAGTTTTCTTTGCTCCACATTGTTTACTTAATCACTAGTTGCACCTGTTTGTTAATTTAGCCCTGCTCTCAGGCCCCATCCAAACAACAATGGAGTCTTTTGACAATGACGTTTTTCCTTTGTGCTTTCAAAAACTTTCGCATCCATACGACAAAGTTTTGAGACCTCATCCTCCTCCACAGATTTGCAAAAACGAGTGAAAATGCTATGTATGCCAGGCCAGTAGATGCGATGTAACTCAAGCATACTGTCACAACCTGCACCTCCATTTTGGACTTTTAGTTTGGCATGTCTTTGTGCGCCTGTTCTCTGTCTGTCTCCGCCCCCCACCTGTTCCCGTTTGTCTAATTATTAACCTTGTTGGTTTTACCCAATCCTGTTTTGCCCTGTTTAGTTTCCCTCTGTATTTAAGTCCTAGTGTTTGCCTTGTCCATTGTCTATCGTTGTTTGTGTATTTTGCACACTGTCAAGCTGCACCTTTTTGTTATCAGTTTTTGTTCCTGTTCTGCACATGTATTTTGATCTTCGGTTCCAGTAAAGTCCGCCGTTTTTTCACCTACATCATCGTGTCTTTGCACTTGAGTCCTGCACCACACCACCAGCGTGACACATACAAACACCAAGTAGACGTAAATAGCAATGTGCGAGGTGGGTGGCGAACTTTTTCTACAGGTTCCTTATTCACCTGTCTACATGGCGACGTAAGGGTTGCATTTTCAAAACATTGTACTCTGGAACCCAGTTTCAAAAGTTTGCGTTGTCAGACCCTGAAAATGCTGTTGTTGTGTGGACAAAAGGCCAAAATGCAACAAAACTGTTTTCGCAAAAAGTCCATTTTCACCATTGTCATGTAGATGGCCCCTCAGTTTGGATAAATAGTCCTAGTTTGGTTCTCTTAGTTGTGTGGCATTGTCAATGTTAAATGTCTGCGTTGGTTATCATCATGTCAATCATCCTGTAAGTTGGAAGAAGTTTTTTGTTAACCCTTTTTTATTCAAATAAAACGGAAGAATCTGCATATCCAGCCTCTCCTTCAAGTTGTGACAGTGTTATGTCCCAGGTGGAAGATGGTGTCTAGGGGTATGTGTAGGGGATGTAGCATAAAAGTTTTCCACCACCAGTGCTGGTTTTGGGATGGTGCAGCAACAAAAAATACAGACATGTGAACAATAATAATAAAGTGTGTAAATAATAAAGTGTGGCATATTGGCAGTATTTACAAGAAAAGAATATTTACAGGTATGTACAAAAATATTTACAATAACAAACACACATGGGAATGGGGAGAGGACGACAGACGGTGCCCAAGGAATGAACAGAGTAAAACAAAACAGCCCTAACACCACACCTAAAACACATCCACTCACCTGCAAAACAAAAAGGCGACAAAGCCAAAGAAAAAACTCACTACACTAACCACCTGCGAAACAAAACATACAACAGTGGCACCCGCCTCTAACCTATCCCTAAGACAAAGTGCAGTACTAGCGCGGGGATCCCCCACCTTACCTATCCCCCATCCCCGCGGTAACCAAAACAAACGAGCTGAGAAGCAGTTCCAGAAACGAAGTCAGTGAACGATAATACAAAGTCAAACACAATATAGTCAACTTCGTGAAATCACGAAAAAGCACAAAGGGTAACACAAGATAGACATCTGAACAGAACACAACCAGCTTCTTTAGATTTAGGTGCCCCGTCTCCGAATGGCGTAGGCAAAAGGAGCACTCCGTCCCTGGTTGGTTGATTGGGAACGAGGAGGCGGGGCATAACACTGGTCCAGATGAAGATTGGCAGCTGGTTTGCCACAGCTGGATACCTATGCGGAGAGAGAGAGAGAGAGAGAGAGAGAGAGAGAGAGAGAGAGAGACGCAGACGAAACACAGTGAGGAAAACAAGATGCGGACAAACGAACACACAGTGCGCCGCATGTGACAGGATTCCACAAAACACTATGAATGCAGCAGATTGGCCTCAGGAACTGTCACACCCTGCGTCACTTTCCCCCTCAGTTGGTCATTTTATTGTAGATTTACATATGCACTTCCTGGTTTTCCTTAGTTTACCTTGTTAATTATATCACTGGTTGCAATTGGTTCAGTTTATCTAGTCCTTTTCTGTTCTGTTCCTAAGGGCTGGCCTAGACATTACAAGAGTAATATTTAATGTTCAGGACAAATACAAGTCCTGTGCATCATCATTTCTGAAGGCAATGCTGCAAAACAAAACAGAATTTGTAGCCTTCCAGAGAGAATTCAACTGACCAATTGAGCAGCAGCACAACTTTGGGTTGATCCAACAACAGTGGGCATTACTGTTATGCATTGGTATAAGACTCTATAGACACCTTCACTGCCACAGAAGAATGCTGGCAGAACCATCTTGTCCGGCAAGTAAATACAGAGAGTGCTCTAAAACACCTTTGGACCCCCCTGTCAAGAGACAGACTGTTGGACTGTTCTACAAGGATCATGGAGCTATCAAGTATCTTTTGCTTTTGTTGGTAGCAATATTGACCTACTTATTGGTTGCAATTTTTTGAAAAAATGTGCCATGGCCATAATTTCCTGCCAAACCTGCGACATAGATAAGGTACAATGGCTATATGTTTGAGTGGTCTTCGGCTACACCCTAGGAAGTACCATCTCATGCAAAAGGGCCCGGTAGGGTTGGCAAAGATCTCAACAAAGCTTGAGTTGTGTGAAGATGGCATACTCCCAAAAATGTTGCATAGTTTCACAGACTTCTTGCTATACTACTGAAGGTTTATAAGGAAATAATACCTCACGGTACTCAGCTGCCCTCAGTGCGTGACACAGAAGGATGAAGTCCACCTGGAATGAGTAATGAAAAGCATCATTAACAACTCTCAGTGAGGGACTCATTGCTGTTCTAATCCTGGCCAAACCTGAATTTCACACTCTTCATCAGTGCTGATGTTGGCAGTGTGGGGACCGACATACTCTTGATTCAGAATGGCCCAAAACTGTGAGTCAAACCCTAAGCAATCTTGAGTACAACTTGACTAACCAACTGTGAGTGAATGGGAGTCCTGGGAGCCCATGTCATCCAGCCAAATCCATACAGCAGCAGGTTCCTCTTGAGAACTCATTATGCATCTCACACTGTCATTTCACCTCAGTAGGCCTGGTGATGAGGTTGTCAGGTGGCTAGAAAAGTTGAAGTACTTCTATGTATGTGAGAGGGGGCATTTACCAACACAGATCTTCTTATCCTGTGCTGTTACTCCAGCCACAGAATCCACTCTCTAGGCAGTGACAAAATGAGAACCCACGCAATACGTGTAAAACTGGGGCCTAAACAGGCAAAAGACCATGCTCTTTAGTTGGATGGAGGCTGTCCAACCACTGTTCATGTGGTGGTCTGCTGGAGGCAGTGTCCCCCATGAGGTCAGAATATATTAGTCCCATTGGGTCAACCTCAGTCTCTGAGAAGAGGCACTGTAAAAGAAATATACAAAACTGTCAGGTTAAGGGACGGTCCAGCAATTAGGGGTAGCTCAGACTCTTCACCTGAGAGCACTGCAGGGAGTGCAAGGAACACTGGAAGAAATGCACTTTGGCATCATGAAATTGTCGCTCTGCCTAAACTGCTCAAAGATTTCAGCTAGTTCGGCCAATACCTTGTCATGGCACCATCTAAACCTCACCCAGATCATGTCCTCTTTTCTCTTGGTTTTGGGGAAATATGTTATGTACGTTTCTTTATATTTTGCAGGTTTTTAGAATACATTATTTAGTTTTAAGTTTAACATAGTCAAACTTTGTTTGTTATTTCTGCCTGGCCAAGTGCGTGAAGTCTGCTCCCTTTCATTTAATTTATTTACACAATAAATTTTTGCTCAGTTTTTGAAGGAATTTCTGGATTGTGGTTGAGTGAGCTGGGGCCAATAGGGGGACTGCACAGACCTTTTATATGTTAAGAACTCAACTCTAGATTGGATCATAACAGTAGTTACAGCTGATCCGACATAATGTAGAGTCCAGCTGATGTGCAGCCTAGAGGGATTCTGAGCCAGCTCTGGAGGTGCTTGCTGGTCTTTCTCTGCACACCTTCCACAGCTGTAAGTGGGACTTCAAGCAGTGACAAGTGCCACATCAGTCTGGGTGGCAGGCCATTCTGGTAAAGCCATGCTATGAACTTTCCTGTTTTTTAGATGTTCCTCAGTCAGTCCTCTGCCTATTTCTTAATGTTGGAGACAGTGTTTCTGTCCACCAGTGACTAATCATTCCATTTGCCAAGGTATTTGATGAGACGACTGTCCTGGATAAGCAGATTGAACCTGTTCGTGATGTTTTTGATCACCATGCTCCTAAATTTCCTCTGCTTGAACTTCATTCTTGCCCATGCAGTCATAGCATCAAGCTTTGCCAGAAGCCAGCTTGCCTGCACATGGGATGGAGTTATGATAGTTAAGTCATCCATGAAGATTCTTATGGCTGGTTGTTTGATCCCTGATTCCATCTCCAGATCTCTGATTTTGTTCCCTGCAGCTGTGATGATGAGATTCATGCCCACGACAAACAAAATGCATCCTGTAACAATACCTTTGACCTGAAGGAATGGCTGCCGGAAGCTACTCCAATTAAACTTATGTGCCAGGTTCGCAAGAACTAGCCCACCACAGGTGATCAGTCAGAATCAATGAGTCCAAAGTTAAGGTTGATCTTTTTATTGCGAGAGTCTCAAACTGTGGAATATCTACTCTGATGTATAAATGCAACTGTTAGGGTGTGGTTTCTTCACATGTACGCACACCAAGGGAAAACACAGGTAACAATGGAACAACTGGAAAACTGCAAACTCAGTATTATACAACAAGTCTATTTACTAAGTTACACCATGACCTATTAGGGTATGCAAATGGCTCGTACCAAATAAGAAATGGGGTATGCCATTGGCATAGGGGGGTAAAGAAGACGGCTTTTAAAACGGCCTTTAAATCTGGTGGTTTTAAAGCAAAGCCTAATGGCTTTAAGTGATCATTCCCTTGATGTGGTCTGGGATGTGGTAATGGGTCGAAATGTGCAGAAACTTGAGTTGAGGTGGGATGGGGCTGTTGTTTTTAGGGAATTCTCTTGTGCTTTGTATGTGTGTAACCATGGGTGCACATGTGAATGAGTCATTACTATTTTCTTTGCAGCACAGGCTGACAGGAAATCATTCACAGTTCTGTTCTTCAAAACTAGTGTCACAGAGCCACTGACACAGCTGAACAGATGAACAATGAAGTTTGTTTATCTCTTAACATGTGAGTACATTCTTCAGAGATATCCATGTCAGACAATAACATGTGCCATAAATGTATTATTATACAAGGTAACATACGCTGGGTATTATTTATGTTGTATATATTTTACCTACTGAACTTTTTTTTTTTTAGATTTTAAGCAGTAATGTTTTCTCTCCATACAGCACTAGCAGCAGTATTCAGTGTTGTGTATTCTGTACAAGGTAAGGGTCGTTTTGTTTTATTTACAGGGAGTCTTAATAGTCTGATTTAAAAGTCTGATTTACCATTGCCATGAGTAGCCAGAATAATGTCACAGCGTTTTGAAACATCTCATTGAATTACATGGCTCAAAACCAAGTTAATTACCATTATTTTATAGTTACAGGAAATTCAACTGATATCCTCCCAGCAACGATATTTGCAAAGTCATCGGTGAGAATAGGAGAGACTTTGGCATTTAAATGCATCATCCCGGATCTCCGTAGACCAGATAAACAAGTCCATATGTATCTCTGTAAGAATGGTGTTGGGGTGAGAGTGGCACTACTTCGAGATAAGCAACACCGTGTTTTCGAGATTACAGAAGTTAAAATGGAGGACTCAGGAAACTACAGCTGTGTGTACTCACCCCACAAAAAAATTCCTAAGGATGTGATCGAAACAGGACAAAACTCAATCTTTGTACAGGTCTATGGTAAGGCATGTCTCAAAAATGTTTTATTTTGAAAGTAAAAACACAGGTGTATACACATGTAATGAAGTGACAGCACCTCATATATTCACTACATTATCCACAGATTCTCTCCACCCAGCATTGATTGATGCAGAACAAACTTATGTGAGCGCAGGTGAGAATGTGACATTACACTGCATCATCCCTGACATGCAAGGATCTAAAGATCAACTTTTTAGATTTTAAGCAGTAATGTTTTCCCCCCATACAGTACTAGCAACAGTTTTTAGTGTTGTGTATTTTGAACAAGGTAAGGGTCGTTTTGTTTTTTTACAGGGAGTCTTAATAGTCTGATTTAAAAGTCTAACTGCTTTTGAGTCTGACTACCATTGCCATGAGTAGCCAGAAAAATGTCAGAATGTTTAAAAACATCCCATTCAATCACATGGCTCAAAACCAAATTAATTATCATTAATTCATAGTTACAGGATCTTCAACTGATATCCTCCCAGCAGCGATATTTGGAAAGTCATCAGTCAGAGCAGGAGAGACTTTGAAATTAAAGTGCAGCATCCTGGATCGCCATAGACCAGATGGACAACTCCATATATATCTCTGTAAGAATGGAGCTGGGGTGAGAGTGGCATTACTTCGAGATAAGCCAGACACTACTTTCACCATTAGTAAAATTAAAATGGAGGACGCAGGAAACTACAGCTGTGTATGCTCATCTCACAAAAAATTTCTAGAGGAAGTGATCGAAACAGGACAAAACTCAGTCTTTGTACAGGTCTATGGTAAGGCATGTCTCAAAAATGATTATTTTGAACGTAAAAACACAGCTGTATACACATGTAATGAAGTGACAGCACCTCATATATTCACTACAATATCCACAGATTCTCTCCACCCAGCATTGATTGATGCAGAACAAACTCATGTGAGACCAGGTGAGAACATGACATTACTCTGCAGAATCCCTGACATGCAAGGATCTAAAGATCAGCTTTACATGTACCTCTGTAAGAATGGAGTTGGAATAAGAATGGAAGGCCAAGTACATAGAAATTACACCTTCACCATCAATGAAGTCACTGTAGAGGACTCGGGGACATACAGTTGTGTTTATTCATCTTCTGAATATGCACCAAGGGAAGTTAATGAAACAGGAAAAAATTCAGTGCTCATCCAAGTCTCAGGTAAGAGAGAATATTCTCATTTCTCTTATAACAGCTGAAAACATATCTCAAATGTACTATAATCTGAGTCCATTCCATTTTAGAGCAATTCAGTTTTACATGGATAAAAATGTCTTGGACTGAAGACAGTGATACTTCCAGTGGTAATAAAATCCTTCTTGGGCTTTAAAACACTGAAAAAAATTGTAATTAATCATGAAATTACAACAAAAAAGTAAAACGTCTTACAATGTGTATCATGGCGTTGTGAGGATTGTGAGCATGCAAGCCGGCTGAGAGGAAAAATTAAAAACAGAGTGTCGATCATGTCATGTTACAGAGTTAGCTAATATGGCCCAGAAAAGCCAGCATGTCCAAATATAAAATTTTGATCTTAAATCATTGATATTGCAAGCACAAGGATGCAGAGAATATGTTTAAAATGAGTGAGTAGTACTCAGTATCCACCATAAATTATTCTGACTGACAGACTAAATAACAGGTTTAATGCTCTGAAGAAGTTCCTGTAATGGGGAGTGTTACAAGTGAGCAGAACATTATTGATCCAAAGACTTTAATGTTAATGTATTGTTTTGCAGTGTAGTTCAGCCCATGGGTCTTCTTTGTAATTCTCAGATGCGGAGACAGTCGGGGGTTCTAGGCTCAGAGTACTTTACAGCACATGGGCCTGAGCTTATGTAGTTGTGCGACTGTTTGAGTTATTTTTCATACTACCAAATGATGTTTCGATTAAATGGGTGACAATGCTATTGAAAATCGCATTTACAATGGTTTGATTTCTAGCATTGTAAAATGCCCTTAGCAAAACTTCTTTTATCTACTGTTTTGTGTGATGTTCCAAGGCGTATTCTTTTCTCAATTTTTTGCCATACTAATTTTTGGTCTGTGTGCCTGGAAACTACAATATAGCTCAGAATTCTCTTTATAAGAATTTCGCCTTTGTAACATTACTCTTTTCTTATTGTCGCTCTGTTTTTTTCTGAAAGATCCTCTGGATGTAAATTGTTGTTGTTCCCATGTTATCTGGGAACACACGGTGCTTCTCTCTCTCTTTAATGCGCTCGTAGATAGAAATGTGCCAGGCAAACCAACTAAAACTTACTCATCTAAAACTACTGCAGAATTAACATGTATTAAATCACTTTAATTCCTTTGTTGTTTGTTTGATTTTAGAACCTATTTTCATGCCAATCAATTTCATCCGATTACTCTGTTCAGGAACCGTGTTGTTGATCTTGTGTGGTATCCTTTGTCATCACATCCACTATGAAACAGGTAATCTTCTAATATAAATCTAAGCCAAAACCATAGGTTACATATGAAAAAGTCACCTTTTGAAAAGTGAATATCTTCACTCTCTTATTTTAGAGTTCAGGAAGAAAGTTCAACCGCTCAACAGCTCTGTCGAATAACCTGCATTCACGACACTTTCATATTCCAGAGCAGGACGTCCACTAATCCCTCTGTATCATGATATCAAAAGCATGTATATTTCAATGGATCCTAATGGTCAACCAAATTGTTTTTCAATCGTTGTTTCATGTTTATCATGGTTGTGTAATCAGAAATTGTTATGTAATGTATTATGAAACGACACATTCACAAATTAGCAAATGTGCTGCTGCATTTGTTTTTTTAATTAATGAAGATACTTTGTATGCTGTCACAAATTACAATTTAATTTAAACTGAATGTTCAAATGGAACTGGAACAGAGAAACATTTGTGATGTTGTACTAAGATAAACAAGATCTTTTCAGAGAGTGACTCACAGGAATTAGTCTGCATTGCTGAGCTAGCTTATCACGAAAGCAGAAAAGTTTTATTGCATTTTGGCCTTTCATCCACACAACAACAGCGTTTTCGGGGCCTGAAAACGCAAACTTCTGAAATTGGGTTCCAGAGTAGAATCTTTTGACAATGCAACCCTTTCGGTTCTCTTAGTTGTGTGGCAATTGTGAATACAAATGTCTGAGTTGGTTAACCTCATGTAAAGAATCCTGTAAATTCGAAGAAGTTTTTTGTTAATCCTTTTTTGTTCAAATAAAACTGAACAATCTGCATATCCAGCTTCTCATTCAAGTCATGGCAGAATTCCACAAAATACAATGAATGCAGCAGATTGGTCTCAGGAACTGTCACACCCTGGTTCTCTTTGTCCCTCGGTTGGTCATTTTATTGTAGATTTACATATGCACTTCCTGGCTTTCCTTAGTTCACCTTGTTAATTTGTCACGCTGGCGGTGTGGTGCAGGACCCAAGTGCAAAGACACGATGATGATAGTGAAAAAACAGAGGACTTTACTGGAACTGAAGATCAAAATACATGTGCAGAAAAGGAACAAAAAACCAATAACAAAAGGTGCAGCATAACAGTGTGCAAAAACACAAACAACGATAGACAAAGTACAAGGCAAACACTAGGACTTAAATAGAAGGAGAACTGAACAGGGCAACACAGGATTGGTTGAAACTAAACAAGGTTAATAATGAGACAAACAGGTACAGGTGAGGGGCGGAGACAGACACAGAACGGGAGCACAAAGACATATCCAACTAAAAGTCCAAAATGGCGGTGCAGGTTGTGACATAATTATATCATTGGTTGCAACTGGGTCAGTTTATCTAGTCCTTTTCTGTTCTGTTTCTAAGGGCTGTGCTAGACATTACAAGTGTAATATTTAATGTGCAGGACAAATACAAGTCCTGAGCATCATCATCTCTAGAGGCAATGCTGCACAACAAAACAGAATTTGTAGCCTTTCAGAATACTGGCAGAGCCATCCTATCCAGCGTGTGAATACAGAGAGTGCTTTAAAACATCTTTGGACAGACTGTTGGACTGTTCTACATGGATCATGGAGCTATCAAGTATCTTTTGCTTTTGTTGGTCGTGATACTGACCTACTTATGGGTTGCAGAGTTTTGAAAAAATGTGCCTTGTCCATAGTTTCCTGCCAAACCTGGAACATAGATAAGGTACAATGGCAATAGGTTTGAGTGGTCTTCACCTACACCCTTGCACAAAAGTACCATCTTGCAAAAAAGGGCCCAGTAGGGTTAGCACAGATCTCAACAAAGCTTGGGTTGAGTGGAGTTGGCATACTAAAGTTGATCTTTAGATCCACGCATGTGGATGATGCAGTGTAATGTCACGTTCTCACCTGCTCTCACATAAGTTTGTTCTGCATCAATCAATGCTGGGTGGAGAGACTTGGCCTTCCATTCTTATTCCAACTCCGTTCTTACAGAGGTACATGTAGAGCTGATCTTTAGATCCTTGCATATCAGGGATGATGCAGTGTAATGTCACATTCTCGCCTGCTCTCACATGAGTTTGTTCTGCATCAATCAATGCTGGGTGGAGAGAATCTGTGGATAATGTAGTGAATATATGAGGTGCTGTCATTTCATTACATGTATACACCTGTGTTTTTACTTTCAAAATAAAACATTTTTGAGACATGCCTTACCATAGACCTGTACAAAGATTGAGTTTTGTCCTGTTTCGATCACATCCTTAGGAATTATTTTGTTGGGTGAGTACACACAGCTGTAGTTTCCTGAGTCCTCCATTTTAACTTCAGTAATCTCGAAAACACGGTGTTGATCATCTACAAGTAGTGCCACTTGCACCCCAACTCCATTCTTACACAGATACATATGGAGTTGTCCATCTGGTCTACGGAGGTCTGGGATGATGCATTTAAATGCCAAAGTCTCTCCTATTCTCACCGATGGCTTTGCAAATATCGTTGCTGGGAGGACATCAGTTGAATTTCCTGTAACTATAAAATAATGATAATTAATTTGGTTTTGAGCCACGTAATTGAATGAGATGTTTCAAAACGTTGTGACATTATTCTGGCTACTCATGGCAATGGTAGTCAGACTCAAAAGCAGATCAGACTTTTAAAATCAGACTATTAAGACTCCCTGTAAATAAAACAAAACGACCCTTACCTTGTACAGAATACACAACACTGAATGCTGCTGCTAGTGCTGTATGGAGAGAAAACATTACTGCTTAAAATCTAAAAAAAAAAAAACTTTAATAGGTAAAATATATATATATATATATATATATATATATATATATATATATATATATATATATATATATATATATATATATATGTATATGACATAAATAATACCTAGCATAAATATTGCCTTGTATAATAACAAATTTATGGCACTTGTTATTTTCTGACATGGATATTTGAAGAACAAAACTGTGAATGGTTTCCTGTCAGCCTGTGCTGTAAAGGAAAAAGTAATGACTCATTCACATGTGCACCCATGGTTACACACATACGAAGCACGAGAGAATCCCCTGAAAACAACAGCTCCTGCCACCTCCTGCCTTAACTCAAGTTACTGCATATTTCATTAGTTAGTTCTTGACAACAGAATAGATTTTTTTCCCTTCTTCACAAATGGTGAAAATGTGGCCATTCAGATATTGGACTGGTTGCACTCTCACCCCAACCTTATTCTTACAGAGATACATGTGGAGTCGATCGTTTCAGGTTGCTTGAAACACATACGAGTTTTTAGTCAGTTGACTCACGAATGGAATGCAAAAAGATGCATCCTAACAGTTGTCTGGTGGACTCAGCCAATGCATATGGGTCAGTTTCTCACAACTACATCAAAATAGCATGGAACCATTACCATATCCCAGACCACATCAAGGGAATGATCACTTAAAGCCATTAGGCTTTGCTTTAAAACCACCAGATTTAAAGGCTGTTTTAAAGGCCGTCTTCTTTACCCCCCTATGCTAATGGTATACCCCATTTCTTATTTGGTACGAGCCATTTGCATATCCTAATAGGTCATGGTGTAACTTAGTTAATAGACTTGTTGTATAATACTGAGTTTGCAGTTTTCCAGTTGTCCCGTTGTTACCTGTGTTTCCCCTTGGTGTGCGTACATGTGAAGAAACCACACCCTAATAGTTGCATTTGTACATCAGATTAGATACCTCACAGTTTGAGACTTGTGTGGTAGTGGAACTCTCGCAATAAAAGGATCTACCCTAACTTTGGACTCATGGATTCTGACCGATCACCTGTGGTGTGCTAAATCTTGCGAACCCGGCACATAAGTTCAGTTAGAGTAGCTTCCGGCAGCCATTCCTTCAGTTCAAAGGCATTGTTACAGGATGCATTTTGTTTGTTGTGGGCATGGATCTCATCATCACAGCTGCAGGGAACAAAATTAGAGATCTAGAGATGGAGTCCGGGGTCAAACAACCAGCCATAAGAATTGTCACGGATGACTTAACTAGGACAGGACAACAGATACTAAAAATGTTCAGGACAAATGCAAGTCCTAAGCATCATTTCTAGAGGCAATGCTACAAAACAAAACAGAATTTGTAGCCTTCCAGAGAGAATTCAGTTGACCAATTGAGCAGCAGCACAACTTTGGGTTGATCCAACAGCAGTGGGCATTACTGTTATGCATTGGTATAAGACTCTATAGACACCTTCACTGCCACAGAAGAATGCTGGCAGAACCATCTTGTCCGGCATGCAAGTACAGAAAGTGCTCTACAACACCTTTGGACCCCCCTGTCAAGAGACAGACTGTTGGACTGTTCTACAAGGATCATGGAGCTATCAAGTATCCTTTGCTTTTGTTGGTAGCGATATTGACCTAATTATTGGTTGCAATTTTTTTTAAAAATGTGCCTTGGCCATAATTTCCTGCAAAACCTGGAACATAGATAAGGTACAATGGCTATATGTTTGAGTGGTCTTCGGCCACACCCTAGGAGGTATCACCTTGTGCAAAAGGGCCCGGTAGGGGTTAGCACAGATCTCCAAAAAGCTTGAGTTGTGTGAAGTTGGCATACTCCCAAAAATGTTGCATAGTTTCACAGACCTCTTGCTATACTATTGAAGGTTTATGAGGAAATAATACCTCACAGTACTCAGCTGCCCTCAGTAAGTGATACAAAAGGATGAAATCCAACTGGAACGAGTAATGAAAAGCATCATTAACTCTGAGTGAAGGACTCATTGCTGTTCTAATCGTGGCCAAACCTGAATTACACACTCTTCATCAGTGCTGATGTTGGCAGTGTGGGGACTGACATTCTCTTGATTCAGAACAGCCCAAAACTGTGAGTCAAACCCTAAGTGATCTTAAGTACAACTTGAGTAACCAAATGTGAGCGGCAGTCCTGGGAGCCCATGTCATCCAGCCAAACCCATACAATTTACAATTTAGCATTTAGCTGATGCTTTTAGCCAAAGCGACTTACAATCAGTGCATCAGTCGGATTCCTTATACCTCATAATCATACGTCGCTAAAAAGACTGAGCGTCAATTTACTCCTTGGCATTGCGCCCTGGAATTCTTAGACAAACATAGATACAAGACAAGGGTTTTTTTTTTTTAAGGAAGGGGGGTTAGGCTTAGGGGGATAGGTGGGTTCTGAAGAGGTGGGTTTTCAGTTTCTTGCGGAAGATGGTGAGGGATTCCGCAGTCCTAACTGTATGAGGGAGGTCGTTCCACCACCAAGGTGCAATGGCAGAGAAGAGGCGTGGTCGGGAGGAGCGGCTGCCGGGATCCCAAAGTGAGGGGAAGGTCAGCTGACCAGAGGTCGTAGAGCAGCAGGTTCCGCTTGAGAACTCATTATGCATCTCTCACTATGTCACTTCACCTCAGTAGGCCTGACAATGAGGTAGTCAGATGGCTAGAAAAGTTGAAGTACTTCTATGTATGTGAGAGGGGGCATTTACCAACACAGATCTTCTTATCCTGTGCTGTTACTCCAGCCACAGAATCCACTCTCTAGGCAGTAAGAAAATGAGAACCCACGCTATCTGTGTAAAGCTAGGGCCTAAACAGGCAAAAGATCATGCATTACAATGATCTTTAGTTGGATGGAGGCTGTCCAACCACTGGTCACGTGGTGGTCTGCTGGAGACAGCGTCCCCCATGAGGTCAAGATATATTAGTCCATAGTGGTTCCATGCTATTTTGATGTAGTTGTGAGAAACTGACCCATATGCATTGGCTGAGTCCAACCAGACAACTGTTAGGATGCCTCTTTTTGCCTTCACTTTGTGAGTCAACTGACTAAAAACTCATATGGTGTTTCAAGCAACCTGAATGCATGCCTCCACATGTATCTCTGCAAGAATGGGGTTGGGGAGAGAGTGCAGCCAGTCCAACATCTGAATGGCCACGTTTTCACCATTTGTGAAGCAAGAAGAAAACCGATTCTGTTGTCAAGAACTAAGTAACAAAATATGCAGTAACTTGAGTTAAAGTGGGATGGGGCTGTTGTTTTCAGGGGATTCTCTTGTGCTTCATAAGTGTGAATGAGTCATTACTATTTTCTTCGCAGGACAGGCTGACAGGAAATCATTCACAGTTCTGTTCTTCAAAACTCGTGTCACAGAGCCACTGACACAGCTCACATGAACAATGAAGTTTGTTTATCTCTTAACATGTGAGTACATTCTTCAATGACATGTGCCATAAATTTATCATTATACAAGGTAATATTTATGCTTGGTATTATTTATGTCATATATATTTTACCCATTTTTAGATATTAAGCAGTAATGTTTTCTCTCCATGCAGCACTAGCAGCAGTTTTCAGTGTTGTGTATTTTGAACAAGGTAAGGGTCGTTTGTTTTTTTACAGGGAGTCTGAACAGTCTGAGTTAAAAGTGTAACTGCTTTTGAGTCTGACTACCATTGCCATGAGTAGCCAGAAAAATGTCAGAATGTTTAAAAACATCCCATTCAATCACATGTCTCAAAACCAAATTAATTATCATTATTTTACAGTTAGAGGAAATTCAACTGATATCCTCCCAGCTATGATATTTGGAAAGTCATCAGTCAGAGCAGGAGAGACTTTGAAATTAAAGTGCAGCATCCTGGATCTCCATAGACCAGATGGACAACTCCACATGTATCTCTGTAAGAATGGAGTTGGGGTGAGAGTGGGACCACTTGGAGATAAGCCAGACACTACTTTCACCATTAGTAAAATTAATATGGAGGACTCAGGAAACTACAGCTGTGTATGTTCATCTCACAGAAAATTTCCAAAAGATGTGATCGAAACAGGACAAAACTCAATCTTTGTACAGGTCTATGGTAAGGCATGTCTCAAAAATGTTTTATTTTGAAAGTAAAAACACAGGTGTACACATGGAATGAAGTGACAGCACCTCATATATTCACTACAATATCCACAGATTCTCTCCACCCGGCATTGATTGATGCAGAACAAACTCAGGTGAGACCAGGTGAGAACGTGACATTACACTGCAAAATCCCTGACATGCATGGATCTAAAGATCAGCTCTACATGTACCTCTGTAAGAATGGAGTTGGAATAAGAATGGAAGGACAAGTACGTACAAATTACACCTTCACCATCAATGAAGTCACTGTAGAGGACTCAGGGACATACAGTTGTGTTTATTCATCTTCTGAATATGCACCAAGGGAAGTTAATGAAACAGGAAAAAATTCAGTGTTCATCCAAGTCTACGTAGTCTCAGGTAAGAGAGAATATTCTCATTTCTCTTATAACAGCTGAAAACATCTCAAATGTACTATAATATGAGTACATTCCATTTTAGAGCAATTCAGTTTTACATGGATGAAAATGTCTTGGACTGAAGACAGTGATACTTTCAATGGCAATAAAATCCTTCATGGGCTTTAAAACACTGAAGAAATTGTAATCGATCATGAAATTACAACAAAAAAGTAAAACGTCTTACAATGTGTATCATGGCGTTGTGAGGATTGTGAGCATGCAAGCCGGCTGAGAGGAAAAATTAAAAACAGAGTGTCGATCATGTCATGTTACAGAGTTAGCTAATATGGCCCAAAAAAGCCAGCATGTCCAAATATAAAATTTTGATCTTAAATCATTGATCTTGCAAGCACAAGGATGCAGAGAATACGTTTAAAATGAGTGAGTAGTACTCAGTATTCTCAATTAATTATTTTGACTGACAGACTGAATTGCAGGTTTATTGTTCTAAAGAAGTTGCTGTAATGGTGAGTGTTACAAGTGAGCAGAACATTATTGATCCAAAGACTTGGATTTGTTCCTGTGGCTCAACGGGTAGACCAAGGTGCTAACAACACCAGGATCATGGATTTGATACCCAGGGAACACACATACTGATGAAAATGTATATCTGTACTGTAAGTCACTTTGGATAAAAGTGTCTGATAAATGAATAATCACTTTAATACTAATGTATTGTTTTGCAGTGTAGTTCAGCCCATGGGTCTTCTTTGTAATTCTCAGATGCAGAGACAGTTGGGGGTTCTAGGCTCAGAGTACTTTACAGCACATAGGCCTGAGCTTATGTAGTTGTGCGAGTACCCTTAGCAAAACTTCCTTTATCCTCTGTCTTTTGTATTATCTCCTTTTTATTGCCTTATTAATTTTTGGTCAGAGTGCCTGGAAACTACAGTGTAGCTCAGAATTCTCTTTATAATAATTTCGCCTTTGTAACATTACTCTTTTCTTATTGTCGTTTTGTTTTTTTCTGAAAGATCGTCTGGATGTAAATTGTTGTTGTTCCCATGTTATCTGGGAACACTGGGAACACACGGTTCTTCTCTCTCTCTCTCTCTAATGCACTGGTAGACATAAATGTGCCAAGCAACCCAATTAAAACTTACTCATCTAAAACTACTGCAGCATGACTATGTATTAAATCACTTTAATTCCTTTGTTTTTTGTTTGATTTTAGAACTTGATTTAAAGGAAATCAATTTCATCCGATTACTCTGTTCAGGAACCGTGTTGTTGATCTTGTGTGTTATCCTTTGTCATCACATCCACTCTGAAACAGGTAATCTTCTAATATAAATCTATTCCAAAACCATAGGTTACAAATGAAAAATCATCTTTTGAAAAGTGAATATCTTCACTCTTTTATTTTAGAGTTCAGGAAGAAAGTCCAATTGCTCAACAGCTCTGTCGAATAACCTGCATTCATGATACTTTCATATTCCTGAGCAGGACGTCCACTAATCCTTCTGTATCATGATATGAAAAGCGTATGTATTTCAATGGATCCTAATGTCTAACCAAATAGTTTTTCAATCATTGTTTCATGTTTATCATGGTTGTGTAATCAGAAATTGTTATGATGTAATGTATTTTGAAATGACACATTCAGAAATGAGCAAATTTGCTGCTGGATTTTTTTTTAAATTAATGAAGATACTTTGTATGTTGTCACAAATTACAGTTTTATTACATTTGCACAACTGATGTCTTTTAAGAGAAACGATTTATGTTCATGCCTTGTTTCTTTGTTCTGTTGGTTTGTTTTAATACCATACATTTGCAATTTTGTAACCTTTAAACTTAGAATGTGAGAGTTGCCTATAAAGCATGGTTTTCATTAAACTGAATGTTCAAATGGAATTATGAACAGAGATATATTTGTGATGTCGTACTAAGATAAACAAGATCTTTTAAAAGAGAGACACACAGGAATTAGTCTGCATTGCTGAAGTAGCTTATCACCCAGGGACTGATTTTCTGTCTGTTTACACATTTCTATACCACTGTTTGCCCTTAGCAAAACTGTATAGATACTATATATTTATATACTACCTTTACCTGTTGCTAGCTGTAGCTGCTTTTTAATATAGCATGTTTATATTTGTAATGTCATTTTTGTATAAGAAATAATGCTACACGTTTTGTATATGCGCATATAGTATTTTACTTATTCATTCATTTTTTGCACAACTGTGACAATAACCAGAGCAGACTGCACAAGCTTTATATCCAAGGTATTATCCAAACCCAGAGTTAGTGTCACACCCTGGTTCTCTCTCCCCCTCCGCTGGTCATTTTTGTGTTGATACCTCCCAGTTTTCTTTGCTCCACATTGTTTACTTAATCACTAGTTGCACCTGTTTGTTAATTAAGCCCTGCTCTCAGGCCCGGTCCACACGACAATGGAATGTTTTGAAAATGTTTTTCCTTTGTGCTTTCAAAAAGTTTTGCATCTATGTTGGCAGTGTGGGGACCGACATATTCTTGATTCAGTGCGGCCCAAAACTGTCAGTCAAACCCTAAGTGATCTTGAGTACAACCTGAGTAACAAACTGTGAGCAGCTGGGAGTCCTGGGAGCCCATGTCATCCAGTCAAACCCATGCAGCAGCAGGTTCCTCTTGAGAACTCATTATGCATCTCTCACTATGTTATTTCACCTCAGTAGGCCTGGCAATGAAAAGTTGAAGTACTTCTATGTATGCAAGAGGGGGCATTTACCAACACAGATGTCTCTCTTCAACTCGTGCTGTTACTCCAGCCACAGAATCCACTCTGTGCAGAGATAGAAAGAGAACCCACACTATCTGTGTAAAAACTGGGGCCTAAGCAGGCAAAAGATCATGCATTACAATGATCTATAGTTGGATGGAGGCTGTCCAACCACTGGTCACATGGTGGTCTGCTGGAGGCAGTGACCCCCATCAGGTCAAGATATATCAGTCCATAGTGGTTCTGTGCTATTTTGATGTAGCTGTGAGAAACTGAGCCATATGCATTGGCTGAGTTCCACTAGACAACTGTTAGGCTCTTTTGGTCTTCACTTTGTGAGTCAACCTGAAATGGCCAACTCCACAAATATCTCTGTAAGAATGGGGTTGGGGAGAGAGTGCAACCAGTCCAACATCTGAATGGCCACATTTTCACCACTCGTGAAGCAAGAAGAAAATCGATTCTGTTGTCAAGATCTAAGTAACGAAATATATAGTAACTTGAATTGGGATGGGGCTGTTGTTTTTAGGGGATTCTCTTGTGCTTTGTATGTGTGTAACCATAGATGCACATGTGGATAAGTCATTACTTTTTTCTTTACAGCACAAGCTCACAGGAAACCATTCACAGTTCTGTTCTTCAAAACTAGTGTCACAGAGCCACTGACACAGCTCACATGAAGTTCATTTATCTCTTAACTTGTGAGTACATTCTACATAGACATCTATGTCATATAATAACATCTGCAATAACTTCATTATTAAATTGTTTTCATAACATGTCAAGCATGTTTTATGTGTTGAACTTCGACAGTGAGCAACATTTATTTCCATACAGCACTTGTGCTGACAATTGGTATTGTGATCTTGACAAAAGTACAGTTTTTTGTTTTCTTTTAAATAATCATAATTGCTTGATTTTCATCGCTATGAACTGAACAGCAGCACGATGTCTTATAGTTTTAAAATATTTTATCCAGTTTCCTATCTCAAAAGCAAATGACATTCTCTTAATTTACTGACAGGTAATCCAGATATCATCCCAGCGAAGATGCAGCTCTTCACTGTCAGACAGTGTCAGAACAGACAACATCACTGTAACCCCGGCCATTTTTAACATATAATACAGAGAGCAACATGACGCAGTTATGAGGGACTGTGAACCATCACATGCAGTTTGACTGGAGGCTGCACACTCCAAAGTATCACAGATCTTGACTGAGAACTTTAAAGGTTTTGAATCTCCAACAAAGCCATAATGTGCCCTTGTAATTTCCACTTTTTCACAACATTTGACATGTTTGGTCAGGGGTCATGCATGTTTTGAGTCATCCTTGACAAAAAGTATCTTGTAGAGTTATACTCAGTAGGTGATTTTTTGTTTTTTAACAGGGGGGATGGCACAATCACCAACAGAGGGGAAGGCCCAATGGTCACTGGCACTACAGAGGATATATGGGTGGATGGCAGGTTAACAAGGGGGATGCATTTTGGTCATTTTGCCAAGAAGGTGGACGGCATCCCCGCCCCACCCGTCTCCAAATCGCCTACTGGATATACTTCTACGTATTTCTGCAGTAGGGTTTGTATCTCCTTCCACTTTTCAATTTGTTTTCTCATGGGGTTCTGACCTCTCTCTCTTTTTAAAAATGATCACGGCGCTGAGTCCTCCGATGAAACGTGGAGGATATTCATCAATAACAGTGGTCAGAGGTAACGAAACAGCAAACACTGTCTCACATACAACAGCTGATTGTGACTGTAGTGAACACTGACTTTATCTTTTTTTTACTGTGACTGTGTAATTCTGATCACATTGTCATTTACAGAAAGCATGGAGCATGGTGTCTGTTTGTGAGTAAAATCTCTGTGATAGCAGTATCTAGCTCTACTTCGAAATTGTTCCGAAATTGAATTACAAACAGATTGATAACCTAGCATGAAATGGTGTTTGGAAATAGTAGTGCAATGTTTATACAGTTTAATGCTGTATTTTTTCTCACAGTAATGCTGACAGACCTATTTACAGTCCTGCACAGGACCATGTGGTTTAGAGTCTTGCACAACCCAGAGGTATGTGTCTGTTGTTAAGTCTATTTCTGCTCAAGAGTTGTTGGTCTTTGGTGATGGAATATAATGTGGCTAGTCTTGTTTTTTTTATGTCACCTATATAAAACAGTGAATGAGGCCGTGTGCACAGAGACTAACTGTGGTCGAACTGCATGCCTCCAAATGCATAGAGAAACTAAATTAACTAGAAGTGGCAGTTGATATCACATAAAATTTGTAGAAACAGAAAAGTTAGGATGAATCCACTGATGGCTTCTGAATTAAAGTGTTGTAAATAATATGTTGTAAATGTGATCTATAAAATAAACAAAATGATAAGGAATGAGTTAGTAGTATTTCATTTGTGATGTTTGTCTACATCTCACCTGTATTTCAGCTATACTTAATACAGCTGAACCAGCAGCGATCTACGTTAAAGTGCAGAGGAAGAAGAAAAAACACTGTGCAAGTGATGGTCAACACATGCAACAGGAACAACACAGTACTGATGCAGAAAACAAGCGACAGTGCTGGGAACGCAACTTTAGTAAATTATAAGAATTCTTAACCACTGCCTCGAAAAACCAGACAATACAGACATTTTTGTATGGTCATAACTCTCGAACACAACACTGTACATTACCTGAATGACATGCCTTTTTCTTTTTCTTTTGGTTTTTTAAAAAAAGTGTATGTCATATTGTTGCATGGGTATGCCAGGATTGTTCCTAAGAAAGGGATATACTTTCCCTTTGATTTCATAATGAAGACCAAAAAGTTGTTTTGTTTTGTTTTTTTTAATGTAACGCTGAATCAGTCAGCAGAAACATAATTGTAACTGAGAGGGAATAAAGGAAGAGAGGGAAGTTCCAGACTGTGTAGCAGTAGGCCCATCTATTGCCTCCACTCTTCCTTTACAAATGCACCCATTACTTGCTTTTGTTGTAAACCTGAAATGTGAATTTTCTAAAAAAAAAAAAAAAAAAGTTCTTGGCTTTTAAATACAAAGGTAATTATATTTGATCTAATTTTGGAATAAGCAGTCAATTGCAAAGCAAATAAAGCAGTGAACTAAATTATAGACTTTAGCATCATTTGCACTTTCACTTTCTAACACTCAGTTATAGTGGAGGAAATATCCAGTACTGAATAAAAGTGGTTGTTAAAAAAGAAACTGCTTTTTTCCACCCCCCGCTCATCACACTGGTTGTAATATTGCTTAGCCTTTTGCCACAAGTTGATTCATTTCTATTGGCGAGCAACACAATTGCATCATGGGATTGCAGAAGCTATCATGTTGCGTTACATCATCCACCTCAGGTTGCATGTGATATCAAGCTCATGTGAGACCAAAATCTAAATGCACATGAACACTAAATTCCAACCAGACCGATAGTGTAGCTGTGTTATGGCATGACTTCTCGAATATAACGCAAGCGTTTGAGGTCAGTGACAGCACTAGACTGAGGTACTCAGGAAATTACAGCTGTGTGTTACCAGCTCTGAAAGCTACTCCAAATTAAGTGTTCATAAGAGGGGGAAATTGTTTTTTTTTTTTTCTTTAAATGTAAACGCATACCTTAAAGTGAAAGGTTTTGAGAAGAATAATTTAAATGTATTTAAATAGCAGTGCTACTGACTGATATAGTAATGTTTCTACTTTAAACATGGTCAGATGATCATGTTGTACACCCAGACGTATTTTACATAAACTAAACTTGTGTGAGAGCAGGAGAGAATGTCACATTAAAACAGTCGTAATAGTGGGAGAGGATCTGGAGTTAGAGTGTGTTATTGCTGATCTTAAAAGACTGGATTGCCAAATCTACTTGTATCTCTGTGAGAATGGAGCTGGGGTGAGAATGCAATCAGTTTTGAATGGCAACATTTTCACCATTAATGAGGCAGGGGAATAAAATCATTTTATTGTCAAGAACTGACTATATTTCTGAACCATATACAGCATTTCAAATTACATAGTGAATCACTGTATTTACATAGATATTCCTACTGTTGAATAAGTATGAAGCCTTTGAGAACATTTTCATATAGATGCAAGTTACACATTCGCTATGGGCAACTGAGTTAATAAAAGAAGATTATAAATGAGATGTGTTTTAAAGTTTTAAACATCTCATTTAGGCAAAACTCCTCCAGGCTAAATTCTTCAGTGTGGCAGGAGAATTTCTGATTCTGATGTATTTAACAAAAGCGTTTGTCGTCTCAATAGACAGGAAATGTGCTTTGTAAGTTTGTAACCATATGTGCGCATGTGCATGTCTCATTAGTTTTTTTCCTTTGAAGGAAAGGCTCACAGAACACCATTCACAGTGCTGTTCTTCTTCTTCTTCTTCTTCTTCTTCTTCAAAAACCAGTCTCATAACTACTGACACAGCTCAGATGAACAATGCTCATCTATCTCTTAACATGTGAGTACATTCAGTCATGTGTGTGTCATTTAGACCGCAATGTCCTATAATAATGTGTGCAAAAAATCCATTATTGTATTTTCATGACATTATATTACATGTTTTTACATACTGAACTTTTTCTAGATATTAAGCAGTTGTGTTTTCTCTCCATACAGCACTTGCACTGACAGTTGGTGTTGTGTATTCTGAACAAGGTATGGGGTCTTTTTTTTTTTTTACAGACACTCTTAAAATTAGTCTGGTTGCTTGACTACTGTTGCTATGAGTAGCAGGGTTTAAGTTTCACAAAGTTTCAAAATCTTTCGTTCAATTTCAAAGCTCAAAATCAAATGATGTATTATTCATTTACAGTTACAGGTAATTCAGCTGATATTTTCCCTGCACAGATATATGGAGAAACATCTCTAAGAGTAGGAGAGACTTTGGAATTAAAGTGTAGAATCCTGTTTCTCAGAAGACCAGATGGACAACTCCAGATGTATCTCTGTAAAAACGGAGTCGGGGTGAGAGTGGCACCACTTTCAGATAAGCAGGACAGTACTTTTATCATCAGTAAAATTAAAGCGGAGGATTCAGGCAACTACAGCTGTGTCTGTTCAGCCGTCAAAAAGCGTCCAGAGGATGTCTTTGAAAAAGGAGAAAACTCAATCTTTGTTCAGGTCTATGGTACGGCACACTTTGCAAATGTTTAATTTTGAAAGGAAGAAAAAAAATGTATATGTGGAATATAATGAAAATACCATAGCATATCCACTATAATATTCACAGGCTCCGTCCACCCTGCATTGATTTATGGAGAACAAACTCATGTCACAGCAGGTGAGAATGTGACACTACTCTGCAGCATCCCTGACATGCGAGTGTATAAAGATCAAATCTACATGTACCTCTGTAAGAATGGAGTTGGAATAAGAATGAGGCGGCAAGATAACACATTCACACTGAAGCAAGTGACCACAGAGGACTCAGGAACATACAGCTGTGTTTACTCACTCTCTGAATATCCGCCAAATGAACTTCAAGAAACAGGAAAAAATTCAGTGTTCATCCAAGTCTACGGTAAGACATTTTTCTCTGCCGTGGATCTGCCACATGGGCACTAAAGACGTAGGACACAAAGCCATCTTCCTTTTCTCAGTGTATTCCTCTAGACAGCTAATTACTGTACATGCTACTGATTCATAGCCTAAAAATCATGGCAAATGAATTATCTTCTGATCCTTTGCAGTATGGGTGCTTCACTGACTCACGTCTGTTCTCATTTATTATTAGCTTATTATTGAGTGTTTGGTTGATTTCAGATCCCCAGTGGCAGATACAGGTGGATATAGTCGAGCGTATTGAAATAATAAAACCACGGAATCATGGGCTGTACATCTTAAATCACTCTGTGTACTTCCATGGATCTTCATGTATATTAGAGTATTCCTTTATTTAAATCCCGCTCAGATAGGATTTGGACCTTTTGCCATATGGGGGATGGGTGGGGTGGGGGGGGGGGGTAATGTATCTCATCTTGATTCTCACTTATTAGTTTTTGTTTTCTGTTGTGTTCATTCAATTTCAGATCCTCAGAGGCAAATAAATGTTGTCCGATTAGTCTGTTCAGCCGGGGTAATGTTGTTCCTGTGTGGCATCGTTGGTCATCACATCCACTCAGAAAAAGGTGATCTTCAGGAACCTGTTTATCTGATCATATTTGTGACTTCCTGTTTTGGTTTGATTATTTTTATGCAAATATCACATAAAGCTGCTTCAAAAGCATACATGTGAAAGACTGGTCACTGATTGAACAGTGAATCCCATCGAACACAGTTGAATTACTTATCATAACAGAAATGTCTATGCCAGTGTCTCCCATAGGACATTATTTAGTTTAATCATATATTTATTCAAGAGATGGGGAAAGAAATTAAGGTATTTACTGAAATGCCAAAGTAGATACACAAAGTTTTTGTTTTTGTTCTATTACACATGCATGGATACACTGTATGGCCTAGTTTCCTCTATTCCTACGAAAAAGGGGGTGTGAAAATCATGAGAGCTCAGCAAACTAAATTTGTTCTGGTTACGCTTTCTGAAAATTCACAATTCCTATTACTGAAAAAAAAAAAAAAAGGCCGAAACGAATCTCTCTCTCTAACCTACAAAATGTTATTTCAGAGTTCTGCAAGAAAGCTCAACCACTCAGCAGCTCTTTCTCAATGCCTGCATGACTCTACCTTAATATCACAGAGCAGGACCTGAACGTCAGAACGCAGGGGAGTGCATACTAAGGATTACTTACCAGGACTAAAGAGACTTGCAGAATTCTACTGTGTCAGACAAAAGTGCACACGTCCGCCATATGAGACCAACATGTTTTGCAGAATACATATTAGAGACACTTTAAATGATACATTGTTATTGTTTTTTAGTGTTCTTGTTTGTGTTAGGTATTATCACACATAAGCACATTTTAACCTTCAGTTGTAATGTTGGGTTTTGTGTTTGATTGCTTGACCGTGTAGGCGGTAACGCGTTATCTGTCTATGAGTTTCAAGTCCCGCGCAGAGTCCTGCGGGTCTGTCACTCAGAAGTCCCGCCTCCAGCTTGTGACTGGAGTTTACTGACAGTCATCTGTGATGGAGCCTCTACCAATGCAAGCTGAGAGATCATGTTTACTCCATGTTTTGTTCTTCTGTTGCCTGTAAAATTAAACATTGATGTATTGACTACAAGTCTGTGTGTGACCATCCTGTGTGTTTTCATGCTGACTCCTGCCCAGGTCTTATAGAATCACTGGCAGAATTGTAGTCTAGCTATGTAAATACATTCACCTTGTACGTCATTTCACATGCTGTGGGTGTTTGGGATGGCAGTTTAATGCCATTTTTATTTGATGTACTTTTTACCGTACGTATGTAAATATGGTAGAAAGGCAAGACTTTACGCAAGCTAATGGTGTTTTGTTTTAAATGATTTATTTATTATTCATTTATTTTTAATATTGGATTGATCCACAAATGAAAATATTCCCTTGAAAGCTATTGTAAATGCAGAAGTTTCCCAGCATCACAACTGTGAGTGCCTTTGTCGGGCAAGAATCATTCTACAGCCAGTGTTGATATTAATCAGAGAAGTTTTGTAGTTCTCACTTCAACAAGAAAGTAATTCATCATCATGATACAAAAAGAGAAAGGAGCCACCTCTCTGGAGGATGAGATTCAGGAACACATATTGTTGGAACCATTAGGTGCCTGAATAAAGCAGAGTGATGTGATCAAGGCCTTAACCTGAATGTGTGCAGGCAGAGGACAGAGCATGGGCAGGGAATGACATGAGAATTAAGTGAAATCAAATATCACATGCATGCAACTGTGCCCTGATAAAAATTCAGGGGTGTAATGGCAACAGTACACATTGTAATGGTCCAGTTTGGAAACACTGAGCGATTAGATTAGTTAATCTATCCCCGATTAGAGACGAGCCAATTCTTACAACTTCATTCAGCGTGTATTCGTAAAACCGAGTTATGAAAAGCGAGTGACACACTGTTCAGGGTCATGGTTGGAGATGTTTCATTGGTGTCCTTGCAGGAAAACAAGAAGAAAAGTTTGAAAGATGCGAGGCTGTAGTTTGTGTGAGAAAGACAAAAGAATCTATGTGAAGCAAATAACTTAGAGCCTATAGACACTGTGTAAAGAACTGGGGACCAAGGACAGCCCCCCTGTGAAAAACTGGCCGTAGGATGGAACAGACTCGAACCTATAATTGGTTCTGCTGCTTCAACAGCATTCAATTCGGTCTTACTTTATTGATGACCCAACCATTTCAACCCCAGTTACAGTATATTGTCTGGTAAGGACAAGTTAACAGAATATGACAATACTGATGAAGTGAAATTTACTGAGCCTCTCCACGTGATCTGGGATGAGCGGTGTATCAGGCAGGATATAACTCATTACAGGGCAGAACCAGATAAACCTTACAACTGAAATTAATATGGTGTCAAATACTGAAAAATGGGCAGCTTTGAAATGTGATTGGTGGGGATCTAGAAGACAAATAAGGGGAAAAAATAAGAGGTAAAGAAGGAGAGATTTGATTGGATGTTGTAACCTCCAGTGTTAGAGCAGAAGGAGAGGATCTTGGTGATGCTGGGGTCTAGGGTTGGTTTCTTTTGGAAGGGTGTGCAACACTGAGCATTGTGAAGAGAGACAGGATAATGCACGAGGTCAATGGCAGGTTGATAATGTTTGCAAAGAAAGGGACAATATCCATTTATTTAGGTGTGAAGGCAAGGGTTTTGTGAGAAAGATGATTTTGTAAGTGTGTACAAAGTCAAACAGTTATGCATGCTTGTGTGTGAGTCACATGCAAGACTCTTCTGACCTTAGCACCATAGAGAAAATTCTGCCCCACAAGGTTAATATATTATTATGTATATATTATTTGGGTTGTTTTTTGTAAGCTTTGCATTTATATATATATATTTCACTTTCCACACTTATCTGCTCATTTAGAGACTACAAATGTGGAGAGTGGAGACAGTTGTGTTGATGGTTAGTGTGTCAATGTGTGAAGTTGCAGTGCCCTATGAGAGTTTGCCATGTTTTATTTAAATAAAACTTTTCTGTTTGTTCAACGTCTCTAAATTGAGAGCACTGGTGGTGATATGGTTGTGTTACATTTTAGGTACCTGTTGTCCAAAATAAGGGTTAAGGCATGTTATGATTTATGAGAGCTATCAGTGGTAATGGTTTTACATCTAACAATAGGATTTTCGCTTAGTTTTGAACAATTCCCAGTTTAAACCCTAGTGCGCATGTGCGTGTGTGATTCGTTATTTCTGTAAAGGACAGCGTAACAGGAAACTCTTCACTGTACCTGCTCTTGGACAGCAGAGAGTCACAGAGCCACTGACACAGCTCAGATGAACAATGAAGTGTGTTTATCTCTTAACATGTGAGTACATTCTTCAGACATATCCATGTCAGACAATAACATGTTCCATAAATGTATTATTATACAAGGTAATATTTACGCTAGGTATTATTTATGTCATATATATTTTACCTATTGAACTTTTTTTTTTTTAGATATTAAGCAGTAATGTTTTCTCTCCATACAGCACTAGCAGCAGTATTCAGTGTTGTGTATTTTGTACAAGGTAAGGGTCGTTTTGTTTTGTTACAGGGAGTCTTAATAGTCTGATTTTAAAAGTCTAACTGCATTTGAGTAGCTACCATTGCCATGAGTAGCCAGAATAACGTTTTAAAATACCTTATTGAATTGCATGTCTCAAATCCAAATTAATTATCATTAATTCATAGTTACAGGATCTTCAATTGATATCCTCCCAGCAACGATATTTGGAAAGTCATCGGTGAGAGCAGGGGAGACTTTGACATTAAAGTGCAACATCCTGGATCTCCACAGACCAGATGGACAACTCCACATGTATCTCTGTAAGAATGGAGTTGGGGTGAGAGTGGAACTACTTGGAGATAAGCCAGACACTACTTTCACCATTAGTAAAATTAAAATAGAGGACTCAGGAAACTACAGTTGTGTGTGCTCTCCCCACAAAAAAATTGCAAAAGATGTGATCGAAACAGGACAAAACTCAATCTTTGTACAGGTCTATGGTAAGGCATGTCTCAAAAATGTTTTATTTTGAAAGTAAAAACACAGGTGTACACATGGAATGAAATGACAGCACCTCATATATTCACTACATTATCCACAGATTCTCTCCACCCAGCATTGATTGATGTAGAACAAACTTATGTGAGACCAGGTGAGAACATGACATTACACTGCAGAATCCCTGACATGCAAGGATCTAACGGTCAGATCTACATGTACCTCTGTAAGAATGGAGTTGGAATAAGAATGGAAGGACAAGTACATACAAATTACACCTTCACCATCAATGAAGTCACTGTAGAGGACTCGGGGACATACAGTTGTGTTTATTCATCCTCTGAATATGCACCAAGGGAAGTTAATGAAACAGGACAAAATTCAGTGTTCATCCGAGTCTCAGGTAAGAGAAAATATTCTCATTTCTCTTATAACAGCTGAAAACGTATCTCAAAAGAACCATAATCTGAGTCCATTCCATTTTAGAGCAATTGAGTTTTACGTGGATGAAATATCTTGAATATGAGATGTGTATATTAAATTTCAATGCACCTGGTTCACCTGGTAATTAATTTGTCTGGTAATTAATTACTACATTGTCTTATATCTTTGCTTATTCTATCAGTACTCATTACCAAGTAAAAGAGTCACTTGGCTTTAATTTTCACCCATTAGAGCCGCTTGATCCTCTGATGCTAGCAATATACCTCTGCGTTCCAGTCCTCATTGTGCTGATTGTGACTGTATTTGGGCTGTATCGATACAGAGTCGCTGTAATGAGTGGTAAGGATGCTAAAAATACCTAGTTTTTCCCCCAATATGAAAAATGCTAAGCATTAAATGTGAAGAGCTTTGCATGTAACTCTTTTCCACATTGCGGTATTTGGATTATATTATAACAGAATCTTCATGATGAGTGGTGAGAATGCTAATGTAGAGTACTGACAATCTGTTTTAACTCCCATTACACAAAGGCCAGACTTAGACGGAAAGAACCTTGGGCTTCATTCTTTTTCACTTTGTACTGTGTTCTTTTCAGCGGGCAGATTTGCTTTACTTGATAGTTTATGGAAAATATATTGTGTTTATTAAATCAAAATGTGATCATACATGATTGTTTTTACATTCCAGTGACATGCTGTGGCCCAAGCCCGAGGTATTGCATAAAACATAAAAGATTTACCAGATAGATTTGATATCCTGTCAAATACAACCTCATTTCTCTCTTTTTTGGTCTCTCTCCTTCTCTCTGATTCAGTGGAGTATCTGACAATGAAGGATTTTATGACGAAATTACAAATGCATCAGGTACTTCAATTCTCAATGATTTTATTTCCCTCCAATTTGTAGTGTTTACAAATTTGTGCATTTATCCTCTTTTCAAAACTTTTTCAGGGGCAGAAAATCTCGCTGAGTCTAAACAAAGGTAAGAATGATGCTCATATTAATTCAGTTATTATCATCTATGGTTTTCCGCTGGATTCACAGCCACAGTCAACAAGTTAGAGTCAGCAAGGAAGATGTGGCTGAGATATCTACGCTAAGACAGTGTCCTAACTGGGAGTATCAATTGGGTCACTATTTTAAAAATACCATTTAGAAACCAACTTTATCCTGTTCTGTTCATGGCAATGCTTGAGCCACCTCTAACCTGTAATCTGACTGGAGGCTGCACACTCCAGTTTATCACTTGTGATCAGTGAGAGCTTAAAGGCTTAATTTAAAGTGAATTTTAAAAACTTACAACCTTCCATTTATCAGGAACAAATCTATAATACATCTTTGTTTTCTATATCTATCCATAACATTTGGCATGTGTGCAAGGGATTCATGTTTTGGGTCATCCATGATAGTAAATGTGATGCAGACATACAGAACATTACATATTTCTTCTTTATTTCCATATCATTGGTTTTCTAATGCTGTGCTATTCTTACCGCTTCTTACACATTTGGCAGCGCTGAGTCTTCGGATAATGCAACATATTCTACAGTAACAGCAGGTAAACAAACAGGAAATTCTGTCTCACACACATGAGCTTGTTGGTTTTCAAGTAAATAGTGGTGAATGTTCAGTAGTGGACACTGGCTTTATCATTTTAGTATAACTGTGAAATTCTCATCAGACTGTCATTTACAGGAAGCACGGAACATGACGTCTGTCAGTGAGTAACATTTCTATTACGGCAATGTGCCCCCCTGAACCTCTACATTGTTTTGAAAGTGGATTACCAACATTAAATGATAACCTGATAAAATGGTGGTGCAAAGCTGAAATGGTTTGATGTTGTGTTTTCTCTCACGCTAATGCCGACGCCCTTTTTTGCAGTCCTCCACAGGACAATGTGGTTTACGAATTTGTACAGCCCAGAGGTATGGGTCTCTTCTCACGTCTATTTCTGCTCAAGCGTTGTTGCTTTGGTGATGGAAAGTGTTACGTCTAGTCTTGCTCTTTTTATGTTTGCTATGTGAAACAGCGTACAAGGCCGTGTGCACAGAGACTAATTGTAGTCACTCGGTTAGAATGTGCATGCCTCTACATGCAGATAGCGAAACTAAAGTAAGCATCAGCAACAGTTAACATCATGCAGTCGTTGTAGTAATAAAACAGTTACGATAATTGTGAAGGCTTAAAAATCCATTGTATTCGTTGATGTCTAATCTGTTGTGAACTTGATATCAACAAAGTAAATATATATAAATCTGAGAAATGAATTAGTAATGAACTGTGTGTGATGCTTTCCTATGTCTCATTTACTTCTACTGCAGTTAAAACAACTTACTCCACAGCGACATATGCTGAAGTACAGAGGAAGAAAATGCACAATGGAGGTTGTGGTCGATAAACGCATTATAAATAACACTTATGCACCAGTGCTGGGTGTGCAAGTTTAGTATATTATGAGAGCGCCTACCCACTTCCTTTAAAGAACTGAACAGAACGGAAATGTTTTGAACAGAAAGACTTGGTTTCTTAAACACACCATTATTTGGAGGAGTTTTTTCTGGTTGTTTGTCTGTTGTATATTTTATGCTGCTGCACTGCTAAGTCAAGAATTCTCTTTTTTCCCCTTTCCAAACAATAGATTTTGCCTTCAATTTTACAGTGAAGAGCAACAGGGCTTTTGTTTTTCATGTTACGATGATTTAGTCAGTTGAAATACAATTGTAACTGAAAAGGAATAAAACTCAGAGCTAAATTCCAGAGCATTTTATGTGTTGGCATGTTCATTCCATCCAATGTCCCTTCAGAAATATGTTCACTGTTTTCCTGGTAAGCTGAACAACAATGTTAGCAAGTGAATTGTCTGAAATGATAAGTTCTTGGTTCTTAAATAAAGATGTATTACTGAATAAAAGTGGTTGGGTAATGACGAATCTGCTTTCTTTCCTGTTGATCACATTGGTTATAACATTGCTTAGCCTTTCACTATGAGCTGATTAATTTCTGATGGAGATTAACATCATCATTGCATCATGGGATTGTAGAAGTCATGATCTTGCATTACTTCATCTAGCTCAAGTTTCATGAGATATTCAGCTGATGTGACACCTAAATTTGACTGCGCATCCACATTAAATTAGAGCCACACAAGTAGTGTAGCATCATAGTCATGACATGGCATCTTTAGCACTACTGAGTGTGAGTGCTAAATTTGGTTATTGCATTAACACACAACAGTCTTAACAGTCTTACAAGTTCACTCAACATATCAACAATAAATCCATTCTAGACAACAGCTTCAAAGAAATAACATCTTTGTCATTCATGACAAATGAACATAATTTTATTGTGGTATAGAAACAGGTTAAAAAGGGACCATCTGTCAGGGAAAACTTAGGACTCAGTTGCAGACTCGCCAATGAATGAATTAGGAATGTTTATTGTGCCACGCAACAGTCTCTCAATACACTTGACAAGGAGCGGAATCCAATAAACAAGCAGAGGTCACAGCAAGAGCAGTCAGAGGCAGGCGAACAATCCAAAACAAAACAAAATGCTCAGGGCCAATTCCACTTATAACAGCACAGAATGCAATGCACAGGAAGCAACACTGTGAGAACCTGAGTTTGTAGCTCCATGGAGAGACTTGTCAAGTAGTCAACCAGTTGAGCAACAGTGCAGCGTTGATCTGAGAGCACAGCGCTCTTGCAGAAATCCATTGATATGAGAGTCTATGGAAACCTTCACTTCCACAGGGTGTCGGCAGACCTGCCTTCTTCTGCGTGCTAATGCAGGGACTCTTGACCCAATACAACTTTGGACCTCCCTGTCAGGAGAGACGCTGCTGACCACAAGTTTAGGAAACTAGAACTAGGTCATGGAGTTCGGTTTGTTCTGTTGTTGTGAAAGCTCTTCTCCGAACTTGGGTGTGTACCAAGGGGCCATACCCGAGTCCACCAGAGAACAGGGGTCCGGGGTACCGTTCACCTGAACTCCAGTGTGGCTCACATTTGGTGTGAAAGCCGTCTGATCTAAAACAAGGAGGTGAACGCTATTGATGACGTGCAATTTGTTTGACGGTCGCACAACCATGAGTGGGAAAGGTGCACAGTGGTCGACGGAGGAAATCTTCTTTCTGTTTATTAGAAACTTGGGCGGATGAAAATCTAAAGTGTCAAATGGAGAATACTCACAA
The DNA here is from genome assembly GCF_902362185.1 of Chanos chanos. Lineage (NCBI taxonomy): Eukaryota > Metazoa > Chordata > Actinopteri > Gonorynchiformes > Chanidae > Chanos > Chanos chanos. The sequence continues at coordinate 2,859,209 of NC_044496.1, read as the reverse complement.
AAACGCCGACATTTTTAAATTGTTCAGCAAGGAACTCAAGCAAAGGAGGTTATGGAACAAGGTCATAATATTACGAGAATAAAGTCGTAATATTACAAGAATAAGGTTGTCATTTTACAAGAACAAAGTCACATTATTACAAGAAAAGTTGTAATTTTACGAGAAAGGTCATAATATTACGAGTATAAAGTCGTACTTTTAGGCTACGTGTTATTTTAGAGGGGAAGTACCAGCCGCCTGACTTACAATGAATAACATGGAGCATCTTGGGAAGTTACACTTTAGTACAAATGACAAAATACTTAATCTTTTGGCACAACAGCTCCACATTATAATAAGTTGACTAATGTGTGTGGCATGGCATGACACCTGAGACAAACAGTAGTTGCCAGAGGCAGGCTCAGGCTGCCATTGACTGTCCTCTCACCCGTTTCGTTCGTTGCTGGTAATTTCCTAAAAATTGTGTTTTTCTTTCTTGAAATTTTACCATATTACTCTTGTAATATTATGATTTTTTATCATAAAATTAAGACTTTAGACTATTCTTGTAATATTACTACATTCTCAGAGCTTTTTCTTCCTCAGCGTGGCCCTAAAAATCTGTCGTAGTTGTTATGCACTTTTGCACATTGCAAATTTTTTAAACCAAAAGCAATTAAAGTGGTTAACTTGTCTATAGTAAATGCATGGTCTGCTGGTTTATTTTGTTACTTTTCAGAGCCCCACATTCAGTATACCACTCAGTACTGTATCACTTTGAATATTAAAGTGCAAATTAACAACAAACTAATCACGTGAGTTTGCTACCTTTTAAGATTTAAAACCATAAAAGGGTAAAAACATGCCAGGCTGACATTGGTATGATGTAAGCAACACAGCTACAACTAGTAAAATTGATAATGGGTGTATTACATTTACAACAGGTGTGTGAATGATCAAGTGTTGACAATAGTCAATAGTATTGGCAGTGCCAAGGTGGTGGGGGGCCCCCAAATCAAATTCTGCCTAGGGCCCCATAAAGGCTCAGGCCAGCCCTAAGGTAGCAGTAGCTGAAAGTATGTGATTCCCTTTTGGAGGACGGGAATTTCCCCTGAGGAAAAGGAGAACTTTTGGTAGTATGATGCCCTCGATCAAATGATTGGTTCCAGAACCACGAGCAATTCCAATAAAGATGAATAAGAAAGCAAAATATAGTGTGGTTTTCCGTTTTGTGTCCCTTTTGCACCGTTGCCTAGCGACACTGGTAAGTAAAAGCTGCACATTCCTTACGTGTTGATGATGTAAACGGACCAGGGTTCGCAACCAAAAAATATTACATGGAAGCAGACTAATGGGGGCAGGGGTAGGGGGGAATAATTGCTCGCGAATTCGAGACTAGCAAAATCGACCAAGTGTGAAAACAGCCTCACAGACCTTATGTTGTATTACTGGACATTTATAAGTAAATAGGACCTCATCACAGTCAGCCATCTGCATCCCATCACATACAAGGATAAAAGGTTTTCCTGGAATGAGCAATGCTAAGCATCATTTGCCAGTCCGATTGAGGGCCTCATCCCTGTTCCAGTCCTGGCCAACCCTGAACTCCACAGGCCCTTTGTCATCTGCACTGATATTAGTGGTGTGGGTATCACTGCACTCTTGTTTCAGAACAGACCAAAACTGTGAGTCAAACCCTAAGTGATCTTGAGTATAACCTGAGTAACCAACTGTGAGCGACCGGGAGCGGAGAGCCCATGTCATCCAGCCAAACCCATGCAGCAGCAGGTTCCTCTTGAGAACTCATTATGCATCTCTCACTATGTTATTTCACCTCAGTAGGCCTGGCGATGAGGTAGTCAGATGGCTAGAAAAGTTGAAATATTTCAATGTTTGCAGGAGGGAGCACAGTGCAAACACAGATGTCCCTTCCCATCATGTATGAACACATCATGTTTAGTCTCACTTGTGCTCCTTCAAAACTTTAACAAGCTGATACATCTCTCTACAAAGGCATTGCAACAAGTTTGTGTGTGTGTGTGTGTGTGTAATTGGGGGTGAGAGACAAAGAGAGAGAGATCAAGCGAGAGGTGGAGAGTGAGAGAGAGAGAGAGAGAGAGAGAGAGAGAGAGAGAGAAATTCATTATTTCTTTAGCAACAGGCACGGAGGAACAGATCTGTAGTGCTGTTCATTAGACTGGTGTCACAGATCCACGATGATACTGTGTAAGTTTTTAATTTTTTGTGTCACACACCGATTTTATGTAATTACTAGATGGGAATGATTATATTGAAAATACTGGAGAACCAGTCAGCTTAACAAACTATTTAACTATAGACTAACAGCCATAATTTTCTCCCACATAGCGATTACCTTCATACTGGGAATTTTAGTTCTTGAACAAGGTATGTTGTCATGCTACTTCTCTCAAGTGTCACTAACTTTTATCGTTCACCACTAAAATAAACTTTTATAAATGACTGATTCTGTGAACAGGTGATACCACTGATGTCTTCCCAGCAAAGATACATGGAGAAACTCCTGTAAGAGTGGGGAATACATTAGAACTATACTGCAGCATACATAGTCTCCTGAGACCAGATCACCAACTCCACATGTACCTCTGTAAGAATGGAGTTGGACTGAGAGTGAAACCAGTCATAAATCTGAGGTATAGCATTTTCACCATGACAAGTGTAAGACCAGAGGACACGGGAAACTACAGCTGTGTGTATTTTACCGAAAAAGTTACCCCAAATTCAGTTTATGCGACAGGAAATAACTCGATCTTTATAGAAGTTTATGGTAAGGCATGTTTTAAAAACTATAAGAATTGATAGCAACTTTCTAAATCTATCTATATACATGTATCTATATAACAATGGTATCGACTAATCTACTAATGTTTCCACTTTAACATGTTCAGATGATCCTGTTGTCCATCCAGCAGTAATTTATGGAGAGAAATTTAGTGTCAAAGCAGGTGAGAATGTGACATTACACTGTGTCATTCCTGACATGCAAGAATCTAAAGATCAGATCTACATGTACCTCTGTAAGAATGGAGTTGGATTAAGAGTGAAAGGACAAGAAGGCACCAATTACACCTTCACCATTAAAGAAGTCACAGTGGAGGACTCTGGGAAGTACAGCTGTGTGTATTCTGTATCTGGATATCCACCAAGTGAAGTCAAAAAATCTGGAAACAATTCTTTTCTCATTCAAGTCGATGGTGAGATTTTTTTTCTTATACCCACTGCACAGATGCTAAGCAGGAACAAGTGCTATTTCTCTGCACAAGTGGTCATAGTCATGTGTAATTATGACTGACGTGTAAGGACATGTTTCTTTTTAAGACTGACTACACTTACTCTTACATTGATTGTATATCAACCTTATGTTAATCTTGTATTATAAAGATGAGCCATCATCGTCTGTTAACTGCCGCTTACTTTCCGATTCAGCAATACAGTTTCAGCATATTTTATCATATTTCTCAAAACCATTCTGTTTATTGTTTATTGATTTGTTCTTCCTGCTGATTCAGAGGCCATCACTCCAGCAAAGATACATGGGAAACCAATGGTAAGAGTGGGAGAGGATTTGACGTTACAGTGCATCATTGTTGATCTCAAAAGACTGGACAATGAGCTCAACATGTATCTCTGTAAGAATGGAGTAGGAGTGAGAGTACAGCAGGTCCAAGACTTGAATAGCTATTTCACCATTAGTGAAGTTATGATGGAGGACTCAGGAAACTATAGCTGTGTGTACTCTGCATATAAAATGATTCCTCGTAAAATGAACAAAACAGGACTAAACTCTGTCTACATTCAGATCTATGGTACGGCACATCTTACAAATGTTTAATTTACACAGTGAATACAGAATCGTAAACACAGAAAACACACTAATGTATTATTCACAATGTTGTGCACAGATGATTCAATCTACCCAGCAGTAATATATGGAGAACAAACTCATGTGAGAGCAGGTGAGAATGTGACATTACACTGCATCATCCCTGACATGCAAGGATCTAAAGATCAGCTCTACATGTACCTCTGTAAGAACGGAGTTGGAATAAGAATGGAAGGGCAAGCACATACAAAGTACACTTTCACCATTAATAAAGTCATCTGGAAGGATTCAGGGTCATACAGCTGCGTGTTCTCAGGATATAAATATGCACCAAGTGAAATGAAAAAAGCTGGAAAGAATTCTGTCATCATCCAAGTGAACGGTAAGAAACATTTTTCATAAGAACTTTGATACAAATGCTAAAGAGGCAGTAAAATACACCTCATTTTCAAGCATGAACTATATTTTTAATCAGTGAAGCTACTACATTTTCAGACGAATATAGCTCTTTACACTATGATTCATGTTTTATGGTGTACGTTCATTCACTTTCATCCTTTCACCAAAGTGTGACTCATAGACAGTGGAAGCATGTATTACTCTTAATACTCTTTGCATTTACATTAATGCTCTTATAGCAGAAGTATGTAAAAGTATGTCTGCATGTGTGAGAGGACATTTTCAAGTTCCCATCGATGAAAAGACAATTTACTATGTATCCTCTCTCATCTAAATTACCCAAATTATCCTAATTACCCAATTAATAAATGAAATAATTAAAAAATCAATTATTGGATAGATAGATAAGTAACGGAAGACATGAACAAATAGATCTAAATAGATAAACTAACAAAGTAATATGCAATCGAGCAAGCTTATTGGATGGCTTAGAAAAATCCAATTTGTTAGTAATAGATTTCTGTAGCCTACTATTGCCTCACGTGACTTCGATAATACTACACGTATTTCATTATGACATTATGAAAAACATTACAAAACACTACGCGGGATTCACACTCAACACTCAACTCGGTGAATACACACACGAGCCAGCAGACAGATAATCAGTCAATAAAACAAATAAAAAATAACCCCCGCTCGAACAGAGCAAAAAATAATATTGGGACACTCACAGGGGTCGATCTGAGGGCTTGCCTCACTGACTGGGAAACATGGCTCGGGTTGCGACCGGCCGAGACGCAGGGAAAATCTCCCTTCTCCCTCAGCGCCAGAGGAACACACAGGCTTCTCCGGTTTCCTGGAGCGCGATCTGGTCAGTCCTTTACCGTCCCACGTCGTCAGTGGAGCTCACGGGCTTCAATCAAGGACACCCGAAGCGCTGTCTGGTTTTCTGCCTCCTCCTGTCCGTCGTCCTAAGAGGACGGCGGACAGCTCGTATTAGGACGGCGGACAGCTCGTATCTCCACAGGCTGTAGTTAACAACCTGTTAGCTTTTGTGCTAACCGACACTGAACTAGCTCTGACATACTTAAAAAAGTTGGTTTCGTGTCTTCGAATACCTTTCCTAGTGTATTCGACGTTATACACTTAGAGACACTATCCAACATCGCCTTCTGAGAGAACTTCATAAAATTCTATTTTTAAAACCTTTTCCTCACCACCAAACTATACAATCCCCACACTAGCTCTCCTCGCGATTCAAATTTTTCGTTCTCCCGCACGTTCCAACCCAGCCAATCGGGTCACAAGAACAGGTGACGACTTTCATTCAATCAATTAGGAACCGTTAAACTGCGAGTCAAACTGTGCACCAGAGAGTACCTACTTACATCATAAAACTATTCGCCTCTCATAACATTACATTAAAAAAAAAAAGAAAAGAAAGAAAAGAACCAGAGGCAAACAAACACTTCGAGCAGGCCGAAAACTGAAATTTAAATATTACACAGACAGGATCTCTCTCTCTCTCTCTCTCTCTCATGCAGGGCCAGTAGTGTTTGTGTGTGTGAAATGAGAGACTGTGTCTGGAATGAGAGATTAGTGCCTTGTGTTCACTATAATTTATTGTGACTGACAGAAAAAAAATTGTAATGTTAACTTTATGATTAAGCAGCTGTGGTGATGAGTGTTACAGGTGAAAAAGTCCATAACGAAGATCTCTGTGGCTTTAATGCTGATGTATTATAATGCAGTGTGGTGCAGTAGGTTCAGCCTGTGGGGACATGCTTCATAATTTTTGGATATAGAGACAGTCCTGGGTAGAGGGCTTAAATTGTATCTTTTGCATCTGGGCCCAGACCTAAGTTACTACTACTGCTACTACTACTAGCACTATTATTAGTAGTAGCAGCAGTAGCACTGTGTGCACTAACACCCCATACAACTCACCCATACAACTCACCTACCTGCACAATGCCAATGCTGTCGCCAGTAATTCACTGTCTGTGTCAGGTGTTATGTCTGTAGGTGTTATGTCATGTATGTCTAGGTTTGAAATATGTAGGGTTTTTTTTTTTGTATAAGTTTTACTTTTTACTTACTTTCTTACTGTCTTTACTTAGTACTTCTGTTTTACTCAGTACTTCTGTTGTCATATTTATTACCCCCCAGATTTTCTTTTTTTTTTAACCCTCCCCTCAGTACTTATTGTGTGTATTTATTGTTTTATGTGGTATTTATTTGTTATATTGTTTTATGTGGCACTGTGGTCCTTGTGTAACGCAGTCTTGTTCCCCTGTATGTATGAGTCATGCATATGTGGAAATGACAATAAAAGCAGTCTAAGTCTAACACTGTCACTGTGTTGACTGAATAATACATTTTATTTGACCTTTCGCAGCATGGTTGCATAAAATTTTCACTTTAGTTTCTTCTTTGTCTGTTTGGTTGATTTCAGATCCCCAGTGGCAAATCAACCTCATCCGCTTACTCTGTTCAGCTGCAGTGATACTGATTCTGTGTGTTATTGTTTGGCATCACTCCCACTCAGAAGCAGGTAATTTTCTGATGACAAAAAAAAAAAAAATCAAAAGTGTAGGAAACCGTCAACTTTTCAAAACGTACTTTGCTCAAACAAAGTTGATTTTTATTATAATATCATCATCATATCATTTTCTGCCGCTTATCCGGGACCAGGTCGCGGTTGCAGCAGGCTGAGGAGGGCAGTCCAGACATCCCTTTCCCTGGCTACATCCACCAGCTCCTCCTGAGGGATCCCAAGGCATTCCCAGGCCAGCCGAGATATCTAATTCTCCCAACGTGTCCTGGGTCTGCCCCGGGGTCTCCTCCCAGTAGGTCGTGCCCAGAACACCGCCACAGGGAGGCGCCCAAGAGGCATCCTGACTAAGTGCCCGAACCACCTCAACTGGCTCCTTTCAATGGCTGCTTTTTATGTATCTAAAAACAAGTATATCAGATTTCCATGTTTACAATTCAGGAAAATTGAACATGTCTTACCCTCAGCAGAAGTGCAGGGATTAATCTCTGTCTGCAACCTCCAAATTGCTCTGAGTTCTGGAGGACAGCCACACCACTCACCAGCTTTGTCTCACAGCCTGCATTCACAGCACCTTAACATCACAGACAAAGACCTGAACGTTGACAAATAGAGGGAAATGAAAGTTAGTGAAAATTCTCTGGATTAATCCCACTCAATCATGACATTTCCGGCACAGAGATTTCACTGACTCCTAAAGATTCCCCAGGCAGGTCTTTATCTGTTGTTGTCACTCTTTCAGCTTGTTACTGTTTTGATATCAGGGAAGTTCTGTCACAGACCTTTTCTATTTAACATTAAACATGTAATATAGAGTAGTATTTGACACACACACACACACACTTTAATCCCCCTCAGTACTTACATTTGATGGATGGCCATGCCCATATTTGTCATACTTATGTCTGGCTAACATTTTATTATCTAGACACAATAATATGTTTTATATATATATATATATATATATATATATATACTGATATATTTAGAACCGAGAAAATTAACTCCTGGAAATTTCTAGAATTCACAAAGATACTTATGTTTTATGTTGTCAAAAGTGACAGTTTTTTCACATGTGAGTGGTATGTTGGAAATATATGTCTTTCAAGAGAAACAGTGTTCTTTTCTTGCCTTTAAAGATAAATAAATAAATAAATTCTGCTTTCAGGTCATTTGTAATCTGGAAATCCCTTGATTATGTGAAATGTCGAACAATTAAATAAAGAATGTCTTGTCTGACCAACAAACAGACAAACAAACAAACAAAAAATGGGATCTTAAGGTATAAATCAGCTTTAAGGCTTATTCTGCTGTGATGCACTACATGTGTTGTCACTGTGCTTTTAAGTACAGATCTTCATTTCAGAGTAAGTTGGAGGCCGTGGTTGATAGTTGGTAACCGTGGTTAACACCTATGCTGCAGTAAATGGGTTGAAGTAAGTGCCTCAAGGTCACTGAGGTCATCAGAGATGAAAGTGAGAGGTGCGCATGAGAGCTTGCTGCATGCATGTTCTAGGACTGGGCTCACTGGCCAATCACAACCAAGTTAGTAAATGCGGGATAACATTCTAGACTAATGGAAAAGTAGTGCGCAGCAGTGAGATGGCCAATGAAAGCCATGGACAAGAAAATGTCAAAAAGTAAAGGAGGGGCTGAAAAAATTAGAGAAACAAGGAAGTAGGAATTAGAGGCAAAGGCTTCCAACTGTGCACGTGTGTGTGTGCAGGTGCACTTGTCTGTGTGTGTGTGTGTGTGGCGGGGAGGAGGGGGGTGTATGTAAGGGGTGGGGGAGCATTGGGTATTTGTAATGTAACATATTGCACTTGTTACACAGGCCTGGCAGGACGGTTGGGTCCATACATACCTATCTTCCAATGCAACATGTATGTGAAGTGCATTACATTAGCGTGTCTGCAGGTGCGCTTGTCTGTGTGTGTGTGTGTGAGTGTGTATGTGTGTATGTGTGTGTGTGAGTGTGTGTGAGTGTGTGTATGTGGGGGTTGAGGGGCACTGGGTACTGGCGACGATGCATGGTGGGCAGTCAGAGAATGAGGTGGGAGCTAGGATGAATTGTTGAGGGGAGTGATGGCCTTAGGGAAAAAACTGTTCAGGTGTCTGGTGGTCCTGGTCTTGATGTAGCAGAACCAGCGTCCGGATGGAATTTTACTGATGGGGCAGTGAACCGAGTGTGATGGGTCCACCACAATCCTGCTAGCCTGCTTCCTGGCTCTGGCATTGTGCAGAGCACTCACAGTTCCTGGCCCGTGAGCTGACTGGCTGTTTGCACCATGAGCTCCAGTCTGTTTGGTATGGGCAGAGGATGTGGGAGGAGGAGGGGGTGAGGACACTTTAGAATGTGGCTCTGTAGACCTGAGTTCAGACTTTGGAGGAATTGTTCATTTTTCTTAGCAGTCTGAGGGAGAACATCCTCTGGTGAGCTCGCTTGAAGACCTTGGATGAGTGAGTCGCCCATTTCAGGTCGCTGGTAATGGTGGTACCCAGAAACTTAACAGACTCCACCCCTTTTACGTTGCTACATTGTTGATGATTAGTGGGGGATGTGAAGGTGGGTTTTTGCCGAAGTCAGTGACCATCTTCACCGTCTTACAGACATTGAGCTCCAGGTTGTTTTGTGTACACCATGCTGCCATCTGTGAAACAGTGCTCCTGTAGGCCAGCTCATCGTTGACTTTGATGAGGCCCAGGACTGTGGTGTCATAAGCAAACTTGACTGGCTTGATGGAGGGGTGGCTGGAGGTGCAGTCATTGGTGTACAGAGAGTACAGATATGGGGAGAGAACACAACCTTGTCGAGCTCCAGTGTTGGTGGTGAGGGGGGCAGACAGGTGGGTGCCAGGCAGCACCTGTTGCTTCCTTTTGGTCAGGAAGTCTGTGATCCAATCACAGATGGGGTGAGGTACCAGCAGCTGTAGCAACTTGGTGTGCAGATGGTCCACCCCCCAAACCATAACTGACTGTCATATGTACTGTAATCAACCCTCACCAGCCCAACCGATGCCCCCCCCCCCCCAGGCCAGGGATAAGTCAAGGGCTGAATTTCTTTGCCAGTACATCCCTGGTAGTCAGCTCACCTGGTCCATAAAGATGTTATTGCTATACACTTTGATGTTGTTCACTCATTTTGAAAATATTAGCTCATCAAACGTTTTGACAAATATTTACATTCTTTCCTATCCTATATTTTATGCTTAAACATTTATTATTTTGAATTTCCTAGGCTGACAAGGCACTTGATTACGACCAAAGGTCATATTCAAAGGTCATCAGGCCTAAGGCACAAATACTATGAGTAGTCATTGCATCAAATATCATCATTTTTCCAAAGAGCTACCACCATTTATGATGACCATTAGGACTGAGGACTTCTCAAAATCACCATCCTTACACACTTTGTAGACAGCACCTCTAATGAAGATCAACAGTTGTGTGGAGTACAGTCATATATGAGCTGGTTACCTATCAAATCAAATTTAAAGCTGTTTTCTGTTCCATTACACATACCAAACCAATGACGAAAGATTTTTTACAGCGATTTAAGTTGGAGGATCAGTCGGCCAACTGACCAATGCACCACTAACACCACAGTACTCATCTTTCATAGGCCACTGGGGCAGAGTGCTATGAATGTGTCCCCCACAGCCACAGCACCATCTATAGAAACCCAGCATTAAAAGCAATAGCGGTGAGAGAGTACATTTTCTACAGCCTGATTAACAGTGATTTAGACTGCCCAGTGGGGTGTTAGCCTAACTGTGTCCATACTGGAAATTACACTTAATTCAACTGCTGAAAAACCTTTAATACATACAAGCTGAAATCTGGGGGAGCCCAAGCAGGTGTATCTGTGTGTCTGTCCTGCACTTTGTAGAAGAGAGCATCAGTTTCCTGAGCCAGTTAGTCGTCTGATCTTTTACAGTATCCTGCTACTCCTGCTGTAGAGCAAATGAGATGCTCTGGAATTATTTTATTAGCATAAGCATTAGTGGATAACACTTTTCTACAGACTAATTTTCTAATTTTTGTGAATGGCCTTTTTACCAAAGGTTTAGTTGCTTATTTTTACTGAATGTGAATTGAATTTATAGCTTGAACAATCTCATTCAGGTTCATCTTGTCAAAGTTGAAATTTTCAGTGTGAAATGAAAAACCGTGACTGTATTAAGAATTTAGTAAAAAATAACTCATACACATACAGGAAACACGTACTGTATGAATGTACCCACGTGTGCATATGTACGATTTTCTTTTTCTTTTTTTAGTGCAGACACACAGGAAATCTCTCTGAGAGAGTTGCGGAGCCATTGACACAGTTCTGGTGAAGCTAATTTTTCTCTTCACTTGTGAGTACATTCTACAGATGTACAATGTATGCAACAAATTTATTACTATACCACTTTTACAAAATCAGTCTTTATATACATTGTGCGTACTCAGCATAGCGACTACCATTGACAACTTTTATTGAACAGCCTGTTTACATATATATTGATCAATATTTTCTCTCTTTACAGCACTTGCGCTGATAGTTGATCTTGTGAACCTGGAGCAAGGTAGATTTATAATTTTCTTTTTTTTATTTCCAAAGGGGGTCTTAGAAAGAGAGAGACTGCTTGATTTGCACTTGCCTAATTAATATCATAGTGTCATAACGCTGCAGAACATTTCAAACAATTCCAGATCTCAAAATTAACTGCTACATTTTTCATTTTTACAAACAGGTAATTCAGATGTGATCGAAACAAGATCAAACTCAGTCTTTGTACAGGTCTATGGTAAGTCATGTTTGAGTGTTTAATTGTGAATGTAAGAAAGCAGATGTTTTCATGGAATTAAGTGACAAAACGTTATATATTCACTATAATGTCCACAATCTCTGTCTACCCGGTGTTAATTTACGGGGAGCGAACTTATGTGAGAGCAGGTGAGAATGTGACATTACACTGTGAGATTAGTTGCAATATCCTATGAGTGTTTATCATATTTTATTTAAATAAAACTTTTCTGTTTATTCAGCATTTCTAAATGGACAGCAGTGGTGGTATTGTGGTTGTGTTACATTTTAGGTACCTGTTATCCAAAATAAGGGTTTAGGTTTGTATTGTTCAGCTTTACTATGACATATTCTTCATATCTCTTTTTGTTTTATTAATGGGATAAGGCATGTTATGATTTATGAGAGCTATCAATGGTAATGGTTTTACATTTAACAATAGGATTTTCTTTTAGTTTTGAACAATTCCCAGTTTAAGCCCTAGCGTGCATGTGCGTGTGTGATTCGTTATTTCTGTAAAGGACAGTGTAACAGGAAACTCTTCACTTTACCTGCTCTTGGAAAGCAGAGAGTCACAGAGCCACTGACACAGCTCAGATGAACAATGAAGTGTGTTTCTCTCTTAACATGTGAGTACATTCTTCAGACATATCCATGTCAGACAATAACGTGCCATAAATGTATTGTTATACAATGTAATATTTATGCTAGGTATTATTTATGTCATATTACGTATTGAACTTTTTTTTTTAGATATTAAGCAGTAATGTTTTCTCTCCATACAGCACTAGCAGCAGTATTCAGTGTTGTGTATTCTGAACAAGGTAAGGGTCATTTTGTTTTTTTTACAGGGAGTCTTAATAGTCTCATTTTAAAAGTCTAACTGCATTTGAGTATGACTACCATTGCCATGAGTAGCCAGAATAACATTTCAAAACATCTCATTCAATTACATGGCTCAGAACCAAATTAATTATCATTAATTCATAGTTACAGGAAATTCAACTGATATCCTCCCAGCAACGATATTTGGAAAGTCATCGGTGAGAGCAGGAGAGACTTTGATATTTAAATGTGGCATCACGGATCTCAGTAGACCAGATGGAGAACTCCATATGTATCTCTGTAAGAATGGAGTTGGGGTGAGAGTGACACTACTTGTATATAAGAAACACAGTGTTTTCAAGATCACTGAAATTAAAATGGAGGACTCAGGAAACTACAGTTGTGTGTACTCACTCGACAAAAAACTTCCAAAGGATGTGATTGAAACAGGACAAAACTCAATCTTTGTACAGGTCTATGGTAAGGCATGTCTCAAAAGTGTTTCATTTTGAAAGTAAAAACACAGGTGCACACATGGAATGAAATGACAGCACCTTATATATTCACTACAATATCCACAGATTCTCTCCACCCAGCATTGATTGATGCAGAACAAACTCATGTGAGACCAGGTGAGAACATGACATTACTCTGCATCATCCCTGACTCTAAAGATCAGATCTACATGTACCTCTGTAAGAATGGAGTTGGAATAAGAATGGAAGGACAAGTACATACAAATTACACCTTCACCATCAATGAAGTCACTGTAGAGGACTCGGGGACATACAGTTGTGTTTATTCATCCTCTGAATATGCACCAAGGGAAGTTAAAGAAGCAGGAAAAAATTCAGTGTTCATCCAAGTCTACGTAGTCTCAGGTAAGAGAGAATATTCTCATTTCTCTTATAACAGCTGAAAACATATCTCAAAAGAACCATAATCTGAGTCCATTCCATTTTAGAGCAATTGAGTTTTATGTGGATGAAATATCTTGAATATGAGATGTGTAATTACATTTTTTCAATGCACCTAGTTCAACTGGTAATTAATTTGTCTGGTAATTAATTACTAAATTATCTTATGTCTTTGCTTATTCTATTAGCGCTCATTACCAAGTAAAAGAGTCACACGTTTGTCACTTGGGCATTAACAAACATGCTTGGCTTTAATTTTCTCTCATTAGATCCGCTTGATCGTCTGATGCTAGCAATATACGTCTGCGTTCCAGTCCTCATTGTGCTGATTGTGACTGTATTTGGGCTGTATCGATACAGAGTCGCTGTAATGAGTGGTAAGGATGCTAAAAATACCTAGTTTTTCTTCCCAATATGAAAAATGCTGAGCATTAAATGTGAAGAGCTTTGCACATAATTCTTTTGCACGTTGCGGTACTTGGATTATATTATAACAGAATCTTCATGATGAGTGGTGAGGATGCTAATGTAGAGTACTGACAATCTGTTTTAACTCCCATTACACAAAGGCCAGACTTAGAAGTAAAGACCCTTGGGCTTCATTCTTTTTCACCTTGCACTGTGTTCTTTTCAGCGGGCAGATTTGCTTTAATTGATAGTTTATGGAAAATATATTGTGTTTATTAAATCAAAATGTGATCATACATGATTGTTTTTACATTCCAGTGACTTGCTGTGGCCCAAGCCCGAGGTATTTCATAAAACATAAAAGATTTACCAGATAGATTTGATATCCTGTCAAATACAACCTCATTTCTCTCTTTTTTGGTCTCTCTCCCTCTCTCTGATTCAGTGGAGTATCTGAAAATGAAGGATTTTATAACGAAATTACAAATGCATCAGGTACTTCAATTCTCAATGATTTTATTTCCCTCCAATCTGTAGTGTTTACAAATTTGTGCATTTACCCTCTTTTCAAAACTTTTTAAGGGGCAGAAAATCTCGCTGAGCCTAAACAAAGGTAAGAATGGTGCTCGTATTAAAATATTTATTATCATCTATGGTTTTCCACTGGATTTACAGCCACAGTCAACAAGTTAGAGGCAGCAAGTAAGGTGTGGCTGAGATATCTACGCTAAGACAGTGTCCTAATTGGGATCATCAATTGGGTCACTATTTTAAAAATACCATTTAGAAACCAACTTTATCCTGTTCTGTTCATGGCAATGCTTGAGCCACCTCTAACCTGTAATCTGACTGGAGGCTGCACACTCCAGTTTATCACTTGTGATCAGTGAGAGCTTAAAGTCTTAATTTAAAGCAAATTTTAAAAACTTACAACCCTCCGTTTGTCAGTAACAAATCTATAATACATCTTTTTATTCTATATCTTTCCATAACGTTTGGCATGTGTGCAAGGGATTCATGTATGTTTTGGGTCATCCATGATAGTAAATGTGATGCAGACATACGGAACTTTACATATTTCTTCTTTATTTCCATATCATTGGTTTTCTAATGCTGTGCTATTCTTACCGCTTCTTACAGATTTGGCAGCACTGAGTCTTCGGATAATGTAACATATTCTACAGTGACAGCAGTCAAAGGTAAACAAACAGGAAATTCTGTCTCACACACATGAGCTTATTGGTTTTCAGATAAATAGTGGTGAATGTTCAGTAGTGAACACTGGCTTTATCATTTTAGTATAACTGTGAAATTCTCATCAGACTGTCATTTACAGGAAGCATGGAACATGACGTCTGTCAGTGAGTAAAATTTCTATTACGGCAATGTGCCCCCCTGAACCTCTACATTGTTTTGAAAGTGGATTACCAACATTAAATAATAACCTGATAAAATGGTGGTGCAAAGCTGAAATGGTTTGATGTTGTGTTTTCTCTCACGCTAATGTTGATGTCCTTTGCAGTCTTCCACAGGACGATGTGGTTTACAGTTTAGTACAGCCCAGAGGTACGTATCTCCTCTCACGTCTATTTCTGCTCAAGTGTTGTTACTTTGGTGATGGAAAGTGGTATGTCTTGCCTTGCTCTTTTTATGTTTGCTATATGAAGCAGCGTACAAGGCCGTGTGCACAGAGACTAATTGTAGTCACTCGGTTAGAAAGTGCATGCGACTACATGCAGATAGCGAAACTAAAGTAAGCATCAGCAACAGTTAACATCATGCAGTCGTTGTAGTAATAAAACAGTTATGATGATTGTGAAGGCTTAAAAATCCTTTGTATTCTTCTGTTGCAATGAGTTGATGCCTAATCTGTTGTCAACCTGGTGTCAACAAAGTATATATGCAGTATACAAATCTGAGAAATGAATTAGTAATGAACTGTGTGTGATGCTTTCCTATGTCTCATTTATTTCTATTGCAGTTAAAACAACTGACTCCACAGCGACATATGCTGAAGTACAGAAGAAGAAAACGCACAATGGAGGTTGTGGTCAATAAACGCATTATAAATAACACTTATGCACCAGTGCTGGGTGTGCAAGTTTAGTATATTATCAGAGCGCCTACCCACTTCCTTTAAAGAACTGAACAGAATGGAAATGCTTTGAACTGTCAGAAATGTTTTGAAAAGAGAGTCTTAGTTTCTCGAAAATGCCACCACTTGGATGAGTTTTTTCTGGAGGTTTAAAAAAATGCACATTTCATGTTGCTGCACTGCTAAGTCCCAACTGCTTTGTTTTTTTTTTAATGATAGATTTTGCCTTCAATTTTACAGTGAAGAGCAACATGGCTTTTGTTTTTCATGTTACGATGATTTAGTGAGTTGAAATACAATTGTAACTGAAAAGGAGTAAAGCTAAATTCCTGAGCATTTTATGGGTTGGCATGTTCTTTCAATCCAATGTCCCTTCAGAAATATGCTCACTGTTTTCTTGGTAAGCTGAACAACAATGTTAGCAAGTAAATTGTCTGAAATGATAAGTTCTTGGCTTTTTAAATAAAGATGTATTACTGAATAAAAGTGGTTGGGTAATGAAGAAACTGCTTTCTTTCCTGTTGATCACATTGGTTATAACATTGCTTAGCTTTTCACTATAAGCTGATTCATTTCTGATGGAGATGAACATCATCATTGCATCATGGGATTGGTGAAATCATGACGTTGCATTACGTCATCTAGCTCAGGTTTCATGAGATATTCAGCTGATGTGACACCTAAATTTGACTGCGCATCCACATTAAATTAGAGCCACACAGGTAGTGTAGCATCATAGTCATGACATGGCATCTTTAGCACTACTCAGTGTGAGTGCTAAATTTGGTCATTGCATTAACACACAACAGTCTCATTCAAGTTCATTCAAATATCAACAATAAATCCATTCTAGACAACAGCTTTAAAGAAATAACATCTTCGTCATTCATGACAAATAAATGTAATTTCACTATGGTGTATACACATGCAAAGAAGGGACCATTAATTTCCAAACGGCAAAAAAAAAATGGGCTGACCTAGACACATGTAACACTGTTAACCTTTAATGTGAATGACCAGAGTAACACAAGGGCCAATTCACCCCTCTCAGGAGAGCATTATTGCAGTAAGCAATGCTGCAAGAACAAAGCAGAGTTTGTGGTCATCCAGAGACTTATACTTAAATGGTCATCTGACCGAGCAACAGCGTAAAGACATGTTGATTTGAGAGCAGTGCATTGATGTGAGAGTCTATGCACACCTTCACTGCCACAGGGGAGTGTTAGCAGATCTGCCGTCTTCTGTATTCTAATGCAGGGACAGCTTTCACAGTGAACGTTTGGACCAGCCATGTGAAGAGAGAAGCTGCTGACCACAAGTGTGAGAGTCATGAGTGAGAGACGAAGACAGAGAGAGAGAGATAAGGACAGGTCAAGAGCAAGAGTGAGAGAGAGACAGCAGGAGAGAGAAAGAGACAGAGAGAACATGAACTATTTCTTTGCGTGACAGGCGCAGAGGAACGGATCTGAACTACTGCTGTTTAAAACTGATGTTACAGATCCACGATGATACTGGGTAAGTGAAATTTTTCGATTTTTTATGTCACACACTAATTTTATACGGTGACCTGATGAGAATGATTATACGAAAAATACTGAAAATCCAGACGGCTTAAAAAGCTACTTACATATAATAACTACAACTTCCCCCCACACAGCCATTGCCTCCATACTAGGTATTCTAATTCTTGCGCAAGGTAGGCTGTCTTGTTATTTTTTTCATGCATCATTAGCTTTTATGGTCGTTGTTCACCAAAATATTTAAAAATGACTGATTCTGTGAACAGGTGATACCACTGATGTCTTCCCAGCAAAGATACATGGAAAAACTCCTGTAAGGGTGGGGAATACATTAGAACTAAACTGCAGCATACGTAGTCTCCTGAGACCAGATCGCAAACTCCACATGTACCTCTGTAAGAACGGAGTTGGACTGAAAGTGGAACCGGTCAAAAATCTGAAATACATCATTTTCACCATGACAAGTGCAAGACTAGAGGACACGGGAAACTACAGCTGTGTGTATTCTACCGAAAAAGTTACTTCAAATTCAGTGTACGCGACAGGAGAAAACTCAATCTTTATAGAAGTTTATGGTAAGGCATGTTTTAAAGACGTTGACAGCCACATTATAAATGCTTATATATATCTACACAATGGTGCTGACTAATCTATTATGTTTCTACTTTAACGTGTTCAGATGATCCTGTTGTCCATCCAGCAGTAATTTATGGAGAGAAATTTAGTGTCAAAGCAGGTGAGAATGTGACATTACACTGTGTCATTCCTGACATGCGAGAATCTAAAGATCAGCTCTACATGTACCTCTGTAAGAATGGAGTTGGAATAAGAATGAAAGGACAAGAAGGCACCAATTACACCTTCACCATTAAAGAAGTCACAGTGGAGGACTCTGGGAAGTACAGCTGTGTGTATTCTGTATCTGCATATCCACCAAGTGAAGTGAAAAAATCAGGAAACAATTCTTTTCTCATTCAAGTCGATGGTGAGATTTTTTTTCTTATACCCACTGCACAGATGCTAAGCAGGAACAAGTGATATTTCTCTGCACAAGTGGTCATTGTCATGTGTAATTATGACTGACGTGTAAGGACATGTTTCTTTTTAAGACTGACTACACTTACACTTACATTGATTGTATATCAACCTTATGTTAATCTTGTATTATAAAGTTGAGCCATCATCGTCTGTTAACTGCCGCTTACTTTCCGATTCAGCAATACAGTTTCAGCATATTTTATCATATTTCTCAAAAGCATTCTGTTTATTGTTTATTGATTTGTTCTTCCTGCTGATTCAGAGGCCATCACTCCAGCAAAGATACATGGGAAACCAATGGTAAGAGTGGGAGAGGATTTGACGTTACAGTGCATCATTGTTGATCTCAAAAGACTGGATTATAAGGTCAACATGTATCTCTGTAAGAATGGAGTTGGTGTGAAAGTGCAGCGGGTCCAAGATTTGAATAGCTATTTCACCATTAGTGAAGTTACGATAGAGGAATCAGGAAACTATAGCTGTGTGTACTCTTCATATAAACTGATTCCTCATGAAGTGAACAAAACAGGGCTAAACTCCGTCTTCATTCAGGTCTATGGTACGGCACATCTTACAAATGTTTCATTTACACAGTGAATACAGAATTGTAAACACAGAACACACTGAAAACACACTAATGTATTATTCACAATGTTGTGCACAGATGATTCAATCTACCCAGCAGTAATATATGGAGAACAAACTCATGTGAGAGCAGGTGAGAATGTGACATTACACTGCATCATCCCTGACATGCAAGGATCTAAAGATCAGATCTACATGTACCTCTGTAAGAATGGAGTTGGAATAAGAGTGAAAAGACAAGCACATACAAATGACACCTTTGCCATTAATGAAGCCACAATGGAGGATTCAGGGTCGTACAGCTGCGTGTACTCAGGATATAAATATGCACCAAGTGAAATGAAAAAAGCTGGAAATAATTCTGTCATCGTCCAAGTGTACGGTAAGAGACATTTTTCATAAAAACTTTGATTTTGTCTTACAGTGTGCATGTGTGAAATGAGAGATTAATATCTTGTATTTCCTGTAATTTACTGTGACTGACAGACAAAATTGTAGTGTTAATATTATGATTAGGCAGCTTTGGGGGTTCATGTTACAGGTAGAAAAAGTCTGAAGTAAGCATCTCTGTGGCTTTAATGTTGATGTATTGTGATGCAGTGTGGTGCAGTAGGTTCAGCCTGTGGGGATGTGCTCAGTCCTGTTTAGAGGGCTCTGAGTGTACCTTTTGCACTGCGGCCCAGACCTACGTTACTACTACTACTACTCCTCTTCTTCTTCTTCTTCTTTTTCTTCATTTTAGTGGTAGTAGTAGTAGTTGTAGTGTAGTTGTTGTAGTAGTAGTAGTTGTAGTAGTTTTGTAAAAGGCACCAAGGAGAACTTCTTTATTATGTTTTGTGTTGCGGCCTAAGTGTCTTTTTTGGCATTATTTGTTTTTAGTTGGTGTGACAAGGAACTATGTTGTGGTTATTGCCTTATTTATTCCCTCTAAACAAAGACGAAAGTCTCTGAGCCTCACTATATACCTTCCCCATATAAATGTGAATAATAAATTCTGTTTGAACTTTTGCTGCATGGTTGCATCTATTCAATCAATTTTCACTTTAGTTTCTTCATTGTCGGTTTGGTTGATTTCAGATCCCCAGTGGCAAATCAATTTCATCCGTTTACTCTGTTCAGCTGCAGTGATGTTGATTCTGTGTGTTATTGCTTGGCATCACTCCCAATCGGAAGCAGGTAATTTTCTGATTTAAAAAAAAAAAAATAAAAAATCAAACGTGTCGGAAACCATCAACTTTTCAAAACTTAATGTGTTCAAAGAAAGTTGATTTTTATTATAATTGGAATAAATGACAGCGTTGATAACGAGACTCTTATACATTGTTGTTCTGATATCTCTGTCTTTTTTTTTTTTTTTAAAGAAATGAAGGAACAAGTTATTAGAAATGTACTTATTACAACTCATGAAAATTTCTCACCCTCATCTGTAGTGCAGGGATTCATCTCTGTCTGCAACCTCCAAATTGCTCTGAGTTCTGGAGGACAGCCACACCACTCACCAGCTCACCAGTCTCACGGCCGGCATTCGCAGCACCTTAACGTCACAGACAAGGACATGAACGTCGACAAAGAGAGGGAAATGAACGTTAGTGAAAATTCTCTGGATTAATCCCACTCAATTATGACGTTTCCAGCACATAGATTTCCCTGGCTCCTAAAGATTCCCCAGACAGGTCTTTACTGTTGTTCTCACTCTCTCAGCTTGTTACTGTTTTGATATCAGGGAAGTTCTGTCACAGACCTTTTCTATTTAACATTAAACATGTAATATAGAGTCGTATCTGAGACAAATACACGAATACATTTGAATGGTATAAAAATACATTTGAATGGTATGTTTGAAATAGACGTCTTTTAAGAGAAACAGTGTTCTTTTCATGCCTTTAAAATAAATAAATAAATAAATAAATACTGCTTTCAGGTCATTTCTAAACTGGAAATCCCTTAATTATGTGAAATGTCAAACAATTATATAAAGAATGACTTGTCTGACCATGTATGTTTTTCATTAAACTGAATGTTCACGAAATGGACTAATGAACAGAGAGGCAGTAGCACAGAAAATCTGAGACTATGGTGACCAAACAGAGCTAATACAACTACATGAATTATGCAGCTCCAGCCTGGAGTTTCAGGGTGCATACTCATACAACCCCCCCCCCCCCCCCCCCCAAAAAAAAAAAACCCAAATAAATGAAGAAACAAACAAACAAAAAACCTCAGGATCTTAAGGTATAAATCAGCTTTAAGGCTTGTTCTGCTTCTGAGGTTCTTAGAATAGAGGCAGGTATTCCTGTGTCCATTGTCTCTGAAAAGAACAGGTGATGCACTGCATGTGTTGTCACTGTGTTTTTAAGTACAGATCTTCATTTCAGAGTAAGTTGGAGGCTGTGGTTGACAGTTGCTAACCGTGGTTAACACCTATGCTGCAGTAAATGGGTTGAAGTAAGCGCCTCAAGGTCACTGAGGTCATCAGAGATGAGAGTGAGAGAACAGTCATTTAGGCTTGCTTGCATTTGACCTGACCTTGTCTGACCTGATCTGACACATTCATTGTGCTAATGTAACATTCAGACAGTACTCTGTATCCAGAAAATAATCAATTTCAAGGAGAACAGGAAAGCTTGCAGGGTATGTAAAAATGACTCTACATGACTTCACAGTGATTGGCTTGGCCCAAAGTAATCTACTCCCCCTCTTAGGAAAAATGGGAGTTTTGCAGACTTGGGAATGTATTGAAAGTTCTTCTTCTACCTCAT
This sequence comes from Chanos chanos, assembly GCF_902362185.1. Classification (NCBI taxonomy): domain Eukaryota; kingdom Metazoa; phylum Chordata; class Actinopteri; order Gonorynchiformes; family Chanidae; genus Chanos; species Chanos chanos. Next base: position 2,837,473 of record NC_044496.1, on the reverse strand, counting down.
TAATTATGGTCAGAGAGTGTAACTACCCCTTGTAGAACTCACATGCCGATAGAACTGTGTTATGATACACTTCTACTGTTTTTCACTGTTTTTGAAAATGTTGGAATTGCCAAAAGCCAAATATTTCTACTCTTGTTTGTTTTATAGTTTATGCTCAAACGTTTATTATTTTAAATTTAGTAGGCTAGCAAAGCACTTGAATATGACCTTAAATGTAACACCATCAAGGACAAAGCACAAATACAGCAAGTAGTCCTTACAGCTAATAAACTAAGGAAAGAAAACATTTCAGTTCTTCAAATTTAACATCGTTCCACAATGCTACTACCATTAAAGTTGACCATTAACCTTAGGCCTTCTCAGAATCATTGTCCTTACATACAATGGGGACAGCACCTCTAATGAAGATCAACAGTTCTGTGGAGTACAGTCATATACGAACTGATTACCTATCAAGTGAATTTAAAGCTATTTTCTGTCATTTACAAAACCAATCACAAAAGAGATTTTTTTTTTTACAGTGGTTAAACTTGGAGATTCAGTCAGCCAACTGACCATGGTGCTATGAATGTGTCCCTTACAGACGCAGCACCATCTATAGAAACCCAGGATTAAAGGCAATAGCGGTGAGAGAGTACATTTTCTACAGCCTGATGTGATTTAGACTGCCCAGCCGAATATCCATAGCATATGTGAAATTATAATTAATTCAAGTGCTGAAAAACGTTTATGACATACAAGCTAAAATTTGGGTGAGCCCAAGAGGATTTAAGTGTCTCCCCATCAGAGATGGCAAAAGTAAAAGTGGAAGTACTGAACAGAAGTAGTTAAACTAAGTTAAACTAAGAACTGTTTTTGTAAATTGTAAGTGAGTGACTATTTTACTCTTACTTAAATATTTTTCAGAAGGGATATTTTAACTCTATTTAGAGTAACTTTTTTTTTAGCGCTTCTACTTTTACTTTTGCCACCTCTGCTCCCCATAGATACCTGTGTATCTGTCCTGCACTTTGTAGACGAGGGCATCAGTTTCCTCTTTTGTAAAGTCCCAACAGAGCCTCTTAGGCCTCTGATATTTTCCAGGATTCTGCTACTTCTGCTGTAGAGCAATTCATGAGCAATGGAATTATTTTATTAGCATAAGCATTAGTGGATCTTTCTTTTCTGCAAACTAATTTTCTATTTTTTTGTAAATGGCCTTTTGTACCACACATTGAGGTTCTTATTATCAACAAATGTAAATTAAATTTACAGTTTGAAAGATTCCATTCAGGCTGAACTCCTCAAGCATGAACTGTGACTCTATTAAGAACTTAGTAACTCTCACATACAGGAAACACGTAACCTATTGTATGAATGTACCCACGTGTGCATATGTACGATTTTCTTTTTCTTTTTTTTTTTTAAGTGCAGGCACACAGGAAATCTCTCTGAGAGAGTCACGGAGCCATTGACACAGTTCTGGTGAACAATGAAGTTAATTTCACTCTTCACATGTGAGTACATTCTGCAGATGTACAATGTATGCAACAAATTTATTACTATACCACTTTTGCAAAATCAGTCTTTATTTACATCATGCATACTTAGGATAACAAATGACTACCATTGGCAACTATTCTTGAACAGCTTGTTTACATATATATTAATCAATATTTTCTCTCCTTACAGCACTTGCGCTGATAGTTGATCTTGTGAATCTTGAGCAAGGTATGTTGACTGTTATGTTCTTTTCTCCAAAGGGAGTCTGAGAAAGAGTGTGCTTGATTTGCACTAGCATAATTAATATCATAGTGTCATAATGCTGCAAAATATTTCATCCAATTCCAGATCTCAAAATTAACTGTTACGTTTTTCATTTTTACAAACAGGTAGCTCAGATGGTTTCTTCCCAGCGAGAATATATGGAGAAACATCAGTAAGAGTGGGAGAGACTTTGGAATTAAAGTGTAGCATCCTGGGTCATGAAAGACCAGACAAACAACTCCACATGTATCTGTGTAAGAATGGAGTTGGGGTGAGAGTGGCACTTCTTGCAGATAAGCAACACAGTGTTTTCAAGATCAATGAAGTCAAAATGGAGGATTCAGGCAACTACAGCTGTGTGTGCTCACCCCACAAAAAAATCCTTTAATGTCCTAGGTCTCTGTCTACCCAGCGGTAATTTATAGGGAGCAAACTTATGTGAGAGCAGGTGAGAATGTGACATTACACTGTGAGATTAGTTGCAATGTCCTATGACAGTTTATCATATTTTATTTAAATAAAACTTTTCTGTTTGTTCAGCGTCTCTAAATTGAGAGCAGTGGTGGTGATATGGTTATGTTACATTTTAGGTACCTGTTGTCCAAAATAAGGGTTTAGGTTTGTATTGTTCAACTTTACTATGACATATTCTTCATATCTCTTTTTGTTTTATTAATGGGATAAGGCATGTTATGATTTATGAGAGCTATCAATGGCAATGGTTTTACATCTAACAATAGGATTTTCTTTTAGTTTTGAACAATTCCCAGTTTAAGCCCTAGTGTGCGTGTGTGATTCGTTATTTCTGTAAAGGACAGTGTAACAGGAAACTCTTCACTGTACCTGCTCTTGGACAGCAGAGAGTCACAGAGCCACTGACACAGCTCAGATGAACAATGAAGTTTGTTTATCTCTTAACATGTGAGTACATTCTTCATAGTTATCCATGTCAGAGACAATAACATGTTCCATAAATGTATTATTATACAAGGTAATATTTACGCTAGGCATTATTTATGTCATATATATTTCACCTATTGAACTTTTTTTTTTTTAGATATTAAGCAGTAATGTTTTCTTTCCATACAGCACTAGCAGCAGTATTCAGTGTTGTGTATTTTCAACAAGGTAAGGGTCGTTTTGTTTTTTTTACAGGGAGTCTTAACAATCTGATTTTAAAAGTCTAACTGCATTTGAGTCTGACTACCATTGCCATGAGTAGCCAGAATAACATTTCAAAACATCTCATTGAATTACATGGCTCAAATCCACATTAATTATCATTAATTCATAGTTACAGGAAATTCAACTGGTATCCTCCCAGCAACGATAGTTGGAAAGTCATCGGTGAGAGCAGGAGAGACTTTGATGTTTAAATGTGACATCCCGGATCTCCGTAGACCAGATGGACAACTCCATATGTATCTCTGTAAGAATGGAGTTGGGGTGAAAGAGGTATTACTTGTAGATAAGCAACACCATGTTTTCAAGATTACAGAAGTTAAAATGGAGGATTCAGGCAAGTACAGCTGTGTGTACTCATCTCGCAAAAAATTTCCAAAGGATGTGATTGCAACAGGATCAAACTCAGTCTTTGTACAGGTCTATGGTAAGGCATGCTCCACCAGTGTTTGATAGTGAACGTAACAATACAGATGGGTTCATGGATTTAAGTGATAAAATGTTAATATATTCATTATAATGTCCACAGTCTCTGTCTACCCAGCGGTAATTTATGGGGAGCGAACTTATGTGAAAGCAGGTGAGAATGTGACATTGAACTGCGTCATCTCTGATAAGCGAGGAACCGAAGACCAGCTCTACACGTACCTCTGCAAGAATGGAATTGGAATAAACATGAAAGTCCACGGCGATAAACATCACTTGTTCACTCTCGACAAAGTCACCGTGAAGGACTCAGGGATGTACAGCTGTGTGTTTTCAACATATAAATTAACACCAAGGGAAGTGAAAAAATCTGGAGAAAATTATTTCCTCATTCAAGTCTATGGTGAGAGAGATATCTTTGTTGATACCACTACATATTTTCTGATCGTATACATGGATCTAGCTGTGTGCGTTATGATTTACTGTTTAAAGATGCATGTTTGCTTTTAAGCATGACTATATTTTGCTTTAGCCTGATTTGTCTTGTCTTGTCTACTCTGGGAATGAATGGTCACTATCTGGGACGGATTATTGACCCAGCCAACGGGGCCAGTGCCCAGAGGTCTATGACTGCCAGGGGCAGGCCTGATGTCTAGGGGTAATCTATTGTGAATGTAAGATTATAATAGACCAACAGGTAGCGCTTGAATATCTGGAATACACCTTTGAAGCATCACCTTTGGTTGATGGAACATACCACTGATTTCCCAGAACCTTATTGACGTCGCTGTATATTTAAAGGCCTGTTTTAATCATAGTTCATTGCTAAAACAAAGACCTGAATTTCACTGTTGACTGCTGTTGACTGCCAAGAGGATGAATCGATAATCTATCGACAAAACAGTAAGTTGTACATTGCTCATTTTTATCCTCTCCTGTTGAAACATACAGCAATAGCTCATAGTGGCATCGTGTACCAGAACAACAAGCAAAGGATGCCATGTCTGTCTCATACCTTACCAGTCAAACACCATCCAGTGACAACAGAGTGGAAGCACAATCCAAAGGAAAAGCAATTAGTTCAAAGTTAAACACTTCTTTAAGTACATTAAGCTGTTTCCTTACACATGTTTGACAGGTACAAATGTCATTTGTTTGGATTACGGTTTTGCTTTTTCAGCAGTAGGAACAGTTAGCTTTGGCAATACAATGCCTTATTTGTCATGCCAATAAAGCACTTTGAATTGAATTGAATTGAATAGTATTATAAAGGACGGCAGACAGCTACAGCTGTGCGTATGAAATGAATCGTAATGAAGTGAACAGAACAGAACAAAATTCAGTCTTCCTTGAGGTCTATGGCAAGATGTGTCACAAATGTTTAATTTCTACCTTATATGGGCAACTTTATACATGCAATGAACTGAAAACACATTAAAAGTACTCACAACACTATTTTGCACATATGTCAATTGTCAGTTGATACTTAAAAATGAGCTTTCACTCAATACTACTGCTTTTCTGGTGGCTTGATTTCAGATCCTCAGTGGCAGATCAATCTTGTCCGATTACTCTGTTCAGTTGCAGTGATGCTGATCTTGTGTTTTATTGTTTGGCATCATCTCTACCGAAGAGAAGGTAATCTCTGGAAGTTTCTTCTTTTGTTTATTACTTCATTACTTTTTTGGTTTGTTTACGTTGAGCGAATAGAACATTCAAAATAATTATGCTTCAAAAGCATAAAACACTGCAAAAATTGTTACAGTTTGATGAATGAATTTCTGTTACATAGTTGGAATTATTCCCATGATCATCATAAAATGTAATAAATGTCTATGCAAACAATGACATTATTCAGATATATCTGTATTTATTAAAGAGTTGGATAAACAAATCAGTAATTGTGAGAGTTTAGAAAAGCAGAAAAGTATCGGTTACAAATCCTGAAAAAATGTATGTTTCTTTCTGGCAGCAGATGTGCAAGATATGAATTTCTCTAACCTACAAAATTTTATTTCAGAATTATGCAAGACAGCCCACCCACTCTGTGTCTTGACCTGCATGCAGGGCATCTTAACATCACAGAGCAGGCCCTGAACATCAGAACAGAGGGGAGTGTCTACTTTACAGAATGTATTTGGGGTTAGTACTACAACCTGTGGACTCCCTGTGATGCTGACTCTTGTCCTGACTGTTGAGTGACGGCCAACCTGTCCTTTTTACTTACTTCATAATCTCAGTATGAACTATAACACCTTGAACGAATATACAGCTTCTAGCACTTAAAGACAAATTCATCAATATGAAAACTGTACTGTTATGAAATTAATTTATATCCCATAGCGTCTACACCACTAGAATCTTCTATATGAAAAATCTTTTATACTGTAATCACAATAAATTATGCACTATAAATAAATATATAGGGCATTGACTCTGGTAATCCTGGACTCCTTTATATTGTGAATATCTGTATTATATGTGTTGAACAGAGGAGAATGGGCGCCCCCTGTTGAGTCAAGGTTCCTCTCAAGGTATCTTCTTCCTGTTTGCTTAACCTAATATTATACTGATACATTCAAATTGACATACTTTATTCTCCAAAACACTTGAAATTTACAAATATGCTTTGTATGTTATCATAAATGACTGTTTTGTCATATGTTAAATCTAAATTTAAAAATACATGTATTTTAGGAGAAATAGCGTTCTCTTCATGACTCATCTATTTTTTTTTAATTAATTTTTTTTTTTTTTGTTAAAATGAATACTTGTATATTTGCATATACAAAACTTTTATACTTGTAATTCCTTGATTACATGAATTTTCAAACCTTGAACAATTAAATAAAGAATCTTACAGTTGTCTGATAGTTTCTGTTTCTCATGAAACCGAATGTTCATGGAATGGTAAGATAAGCAGAAAGGGGAAAGCAGTAAAATAAAAATTGTGATCATAGCGATCAGTTGAGCATGCAGAGGTCATTTTATTCCAGTAATTAAATGTTTTTTGACTCAGATCACAAGAGGTGTTAGTCCAAGGGATCTGCCTAGATAGAAAGTGAAACAAAATCCACAAGTCGGTTTAAACAACAGTAATGGTAATAACGTTAAAGTGTTGCAGTACTATGATAATGTTTCTTTTAAGCCCTCGAGCCCTTTAAGCCCCCCCCCCCCCAAAAAAGCCCTTAAAAGCCCTTTAAGCCCCCCCCCCCCCCCCCCAAAAAAAGTATTCCCACATTACCATTGCATTGCCTAGTAGAGGGACCTGAGGTTCCAGTACAGTAAGCAAGCGTGATCTACCCCGGCCCTGTGGTTACATTAAGCAGCCATCCACTTAGATATTTCTTCTCCTGTGCCGATAAGTGTTGCATGGTACCCATCTTGGTTATCTGTTGACTTGACTGCAAAGCTAGCACAGCTGGGAAATGATACTATTAGAAAAAGAAATACAGTCATACCGTTGCCCCCAACGGTCTGATTTGAGTTTCTATCAGGCCATCAAAAGACATGTAAAGTGCCAGTGTTTTCATTGGCTACCTTCACCTGTTAGAGCATTGTTTCAAGACAAAGAGTGACTAAAGTGATAAAAGGTTTTGAGAAGATTTGAGTTTATGTTAAAATTAGAACAGATTATTGAAAATATGGATATGAAAGCCCTGTCAGAATTGAGTAAACCTGATATAAAGTCAATCATGAAGGTTTTCAGCTCTTCATACTTTGGATGTTAGCAAAGACAAGCTTATATTGCATACAAGCAGATGGAAAAATCACCTTTTCCAAATGTGCACCGCAAAACATAGGTAGCATTCAACCCCTGTAGCTCACGGTGAAACATGCATGAAATTGACATTGTACGACTCAACAGCTTTGTCCCACCTCCTCCAAAGTTGTTTAATCAAAGCACAGTCCTGAAGCCATGGGGAGTGTGTCACCGAAGCAGTGATACAATTTAACCACCTCAGCTGTAAAAACAAGCAAAGATGGCTCAATACTCAAAGCAATGACAAACAATGCTAGCATCACCCAGTGGTAAAAAGAAATTTATGTAAGATGTACCATAATACATTTATCAAACAGTTCATCTAGGCTATTTATCGATTCACATTTCACTCGTGGGCTGCCACATTCACCCACCTAGTGAGATTGTGTACTGTGCCCGTCAGACCTGTCTGAATAAGGCTGAATGATTCTGTGACAACACACACAGCTGACTGACAGCTGGGCACTCAGTAGCTAAGGTGAACTAAGCCATACATCTCACACATGTTTTGGTGTACCTCAGTGATTTTAGGATTGTAGCACAGACTTCCTGGAAGAGGAGGTCCAGGTGAAATGTTTCCCGTAAGTTGGGTAAGATCATGAAGTTGTATTGTGTTGTTAGATTTTAATGGCCGCAGACTTTCTGTTGAAGCGTGCAGCTTCATTCATGTGTCTTCCTTGCAAAAGGTCTTGGCCATCTGTTGGGGTAAAAGACATTGAAAGAAATTAAAAACAAACAAACAACAACAACAACAATGTATTTAGCACTCAAGAGTGTTTCTGCTTGTATTCCATAATGTGTTTTTAGACATATTCTGACAGTACATAATTATATCAGAGGCAGTTTGTCATTATTGTTCACTTCACTTTCAGACATGATGAGCCTGTTTGATACACTATTAAAACACTATCAATGCTCAAATTAGCAAGTTTCATAAACGACTACTATTGCATGTGTATGAATTTTCAGTGGACAGACTGAATATCATATGAACAGGCCTTTCACCAAGTATTCATAATGAATTTAATGTGCAGTTTAAAAGATCCCATTCAGACTAAACTCTTCCAGGCTGAAATACATCACTCTGACAAGATATCTTGAAACTTCATCACAGGAAATTGGTATCATATGTTCATATGTGTTTATTGGTGTCTGTTTTTTTTAGCATAGGCTCACAGGAAACCAAGCGATTCATCAAAACCAGAGTCACACAGCTACTAACGCCGCTCAGACGAACAATGAAGCTCATTTTTCTCTTAGCATGTGAGTACATTTTACATAAGAAAAATCCATTACAGATAATAATATGTACAGTAAATTTGTCATTAGACTGTTATGACAATATTATTTCTGCTGTGGACAACATTTATGTTGTTATGTTGTTGCTGACAATGTGTTTCTACATATTAAGAAATAATTTTTTCTTTACATATAGCACTGGCACCAATAATTGGTTTTGTGCATCTTCAACAAGGTATGAAGTCATTCCACAAAAGACATGCCATCTTACCAGGAATGTGACTCCTTGCCTGACTTCCAAATCAAATGTTAAATTCTTTGTTATATTTTTGACTGACAGGTAACTCAGCTGATTTCTTCCCGGCGAAGTTATATGCCAAACCATCTGTGAGAGTGGGAGAGACTTTGAGATTAAAGTGTAGCATCCTGGGTCTCAGAAGAGCGGAGGGACAGCTCTACTCATTCCTCTGTAAGAATGGAGTTGTGGTGGAAGTGGCGCAAGTTGGAGATAAGGACGAGAGTCTTTTCAGCATTAATAAAGTAAATGTAGAGGACTCAGGGAATTACAGTTGTGTATACTCAGCACATGAGGATTTTCCAAAGGACGTGATCAAAACAGAACACGACACAGTCTTTGTACAGGTCCAAGGTAAGTCATGTGCACAAATACTGAATGCTGAAAGTAAAAAACCAAAACATGCACCATTTAGATGTAAAGCACTGAAATAAACATTGTTTTATTGAAAATGTTGCACACAGATATCCCTTTACTCACAACAATGAATCACAAAGAGCAAACTCCTGTAAAAGCAGGTGAGAGTATTACACTACATTAAGTGTTGAAAGTAATAATATAACTCAGGAAACTACAGCTATGTGTATCGTGGTGTAAAACTTACTCCAAATTTAGTGTGCTGAACAAGAGAAAACTCAGTCTTTATAGAGGTTTATGGTAAGACATGATTTAGCAGTGAGTTTTGATGGTAACAGTATAAATGCATCTATATAGGGATGACACTAATTAATCTACTAATGTTTCTACTGTACTGTGTATAGATGGTCCTGTTGTCCACTCAACAGTAATTTACAGAGACACAGTGCATGCAAGAACAGGTGAGACCATCAGATTAATAAGAATTGAAGAATCAGGCAATCGCCATAGCGTGTGATTAGTGGTAGGTGATTAAATAGGGATGAAACACTTTTCTTTACACAGGTATACAGTGTGGTAAAGCATGTCAGTTTTAATTGTCTGTGATTAATGCCTTGTTATGTCACAGATGTGTTTCACATGAACTGTACTGAAAATTTGCAGATCAGCCTGGTCACCCAGCAGTAACTCATAGAAACCAAACACATGTGACAACAGGTGAGAATGCTACATTACACTGCATCATCCCTGACATGCAGTGATCTAAAGATAAGCTCTACATGCACCTCTGTAAGAATGGAGCTGGAATAAAGTCCAAGAGGACAAAAATGACACATTCTCTATTAAGAAAGTCAGCATGAAGGATTCAGGGATGTGTGGCCATGGGTATTTAGCAGATAAATGTGCACTACGTGAGGTCAGCATCACAGGAGAGAATGTTGTGTCCATCCAACTTTTTTGGGGACAAAAAAGATACCTTAAACTTGATTTTTCTGAGGATGCCAGAAAAGAGGTTTGACAAGTTGACAATGATTTGACAAAAGTGATATATTTTGAGTATGTCAAAATTGGCACACAGACGACAGACTTTCACTGAACCTTATAACATGTTTGTCCCTGCTTGATAAGAACATACAGTCTTTTTTTTCTGCTTTTCACTCATTTGAGCCAGGTGGTCGTCTAGTGGAAGGGATAATATGCTTCTTTGTTTTATCCCTGATTGTGCTGGCAGCATTTGGATTGTATCAGTACAGACGCATCATAACGAGAGGTAAGGATGCTAAACGTTCAATCTGCCCATTACACAATGCAAAAACCAGACATTACTGAGATGCTATGGTCAGATTCACTTCTAATTGCACATGGTAAATATAATATATGTAATATGATTTATGATAGCTAAACATATAAACTTGTCACTATGTATGATTGTTTTTCTATTGCAGCGAGTTCCAGTGTCCCAAAGCCAAGGTAAAGCTGACAAAACAAAAGCCAAAGACTTAGCAAAATGACTTGACATGTAGCTGAATATGGTCTAACTTCTCTCCCTCTCTCTGTCTATCCCTCTCTCTCTCTTCCTCTCAGTGAAGAACCTGCCAGTGGTAAAATCAGAAATGGGTCAAGTATTTACATTTCATTTCTTGGTGATTTTCTTTTCCTTTCATATGGAATGTTTACAGAGTTTTTTGTACATCTCATCTCTCCTTTCATATCCTTTTAAGGTGCAGACAACCTCATTGGAACTGAACAAAGGTAAAAATGATACCTGAACTCATTCAGTTGTTTTTATGAACTGTTTTAAGAAAGTCAGCCAGAAAAATGTGGCTAGGATTTAAATGGTCAGGATCAAATGTAGATATAGGAGTCAGGCAGCGTCCTAACTGGGAATATAAGTTGTGTCTGAGCCATTTTAAAAATGTAATTCTCAAAATAACATCACCAGTTATAGTCTGATTTAATGGCAGTATGTAAGCCATCACCTGTAGTTTTACTGGATACTGCACACTCCAATCTCACCTCTAATCAGAGAGAGTTAAAAATCTTGATTGACTGTGAACTTTAAAGATTCACAGACTGCATCTTGTCACTGACAACTCCATAAATCCTGGACAAGTCCTTGTAACTTAAATCTATTCATCAGGGTTAAAATGTGTGAAAAGACTCACGCATGTTTTGGCTCAGCCATGGGAGTAAATGTGATGTAGACATACAGAACATTTCATAATTCCTCCACATGGACTGGATTTTCTAACCGTTTGCTTTCGCATGGTCTTCTAATCTCCCTGTTTCTTACAAATGTCACAGTGCTGAGTCTTCTGATGAAGTAACATATTCTGCAGTAACACAGGTCAAAGGTAAACAAAGAGGAAACTTTGTCTCACACACAACAGCTGTCAGATTCAATTCAGATTGTGCATGGTAAATATAACATATGTAATATTATATATGATAGCAAAATATATAAAATTGTCACTGTGTATGATTGTTTTTCTTTTGCAGTCAGTTCCAGTGTCCCCCAGCCAAGGTAAAGCTGACAAAACAAAAGTAAAAGACTTAGCAAAATGACTTGACATGTAGCTGAATATGGTCTAACTTCTCTCCCTGTCTCCCTCTCTCTCCCTCTCCCTCTCCCTCTCCCTCTCCCTCTCCCTCTCTCGCTCTTCCTCTCAGTGAAGAACCTGCCAGTGGTAAAATCAGAGATGGGTCAAGTACCTTCACTTCATTTCTTGGTGATTTTCTTTTCCTTTCATATGGAATGTTTACAGTTTTTTTTAACATATCTCATCTCACCTTTCATGTCCTTTTAAGGTGCAGAAAACCTCACTGGAACTGAAAAAAGGTAAAAATGATACCTGAACTCATTCAGTTGTCTTTATGAACTGTTTTAAGAAAGTCAGCCAGAAAAATGTGGCTAGGATTTAAATGGTCAGGATCAAATGTAGATATAGCTGTCAGACAGCGTCCTAACTGGGAATATAAGTCAGGTCTGAGCCATTTTAAAAATGTAATTCACAAAATAACATCACCAGATATAGTCTGATTTAATGGCAGTATGTAAGCCATCACCTGTAGTTTTACTGGATACTGCACACTCCAATCTCACCTCTAATCAGAGAGAGTTAAAAATCTTGATTGACTGTGAACTTTAAAGATTCACAGACTGCATCTTATCACTGACAACTCCATAAATCCTGGACAAGTCCTTGTAACTTAAATCTATTCATCAGGGTTAAAATGTGTGAAAAGACTCACGCATGTTTTGGCTCAGCCATGGGAGTAAATGCGATGTAGACATACAGAACATTTCATAATTCCTCCACATGGACTGTATTTTCTAAACGTTTGCTTTCGCATGGTCTTCTAATCTCCCTGTTTCTTACAAATGTCACAGTGCTGAGTCTTCTGAAGTCACATATTGTGCAGTAACACAGGTCAAAGGTAAGAGGAAATTTTCTCTCACACACAACAGCTGTTGGATTCTCAGGAAAGAATTGTGATTGTAGTTGACACTGGCTTTATCATTTCACTGTAATTATGAAATTCAGAGGCGCTTTGTTATAGGCATTGGTTTTATCTTTTTTAATGTACCTGTGACATTCTGATCAATCTTCATTCACAGGAAATGAGGGACATGCTGTTTGTGAGTGAGTGATCGTTTCTGCTATGGCAATGTGTCTAACTGCACACCTACACTGCACTGAAAGTGAATTACCACCATAGACTAATAACATGGCATTTAACGATTTTTGAAAATGGTCGTGAAATTTTGAAATGGTTTGATGTTTTGTTTTTTTTTTCTCACACTATTGCTTCTGTTTGCAGTTCTCAGCAGGATGATGTGGTTTATAGTGACGTGAATACTGGAGGTTTGTATGTGTTGTTATTTCTATTTGTGCTCATGTGTTGTTGCCGTGGTTATGGAAAATAACATGTCATGTCTTGCTCTGAGTATGAGAACTAAATAAAAAAGCCCACATGGCTGTGTGCTCTGAGACTATTTGAGGCCATTCGGTCACATACTAAATGCCACTGTGTGCTGTGCATGAAGACAGGGGAACCAAATTAAGCAGCTGTGTCAGTTACCATCACGCTATAGTTGTAGGATCTAGAATAGTGGTGTGAGAACTTAAAAATCCACTGTCTTCTTCTGTTGTAATGAGATGACGCCTAATATGTAGTGGACTCGGTTTCAGTAAAATATACAAACCTGAACAATGAAGTAAATGGAAAATATGTGTGATGTTTTTCTGTGTCTGCTTTCTGTTTCACATGTAGTCAAAACCAGCAAGGATCTATGCCAAAGTCCATAAGAAGACAAAGAGCCATGCAGCATATGATAAATATGCCTCGTGTGAATAATGGTAATGCCTATGTTTATCAGAGTTTAATCAGCTGTCGCTGTTTAGGTATCGGTTACACTCGCACCTTGTTCGTTTACTCATCTCTGTATAAATACTCCTGGTTTTCCCTTCGTCGCTCATAAAGTCTCTCGTTTACTTAAGTTTAGCAAGCCGTGCACTTCCTGCTCTGCTTCCCTGTTCGTTGTTTGTCTCCCTGTGTGTTCACCACAGCCTGTTTCCTGAGTCTGGATTCACTGGTTTGCCAAAAGTAGCTTGTTTATTGCGTATTGAACTGTTTCTGACCCGGATTATATTTTGGAATAAAGATAGTGTGGACTTGTATATATTAACTCTGTGAATTCACGACAAAATCACTGATGCACTAGGTAATGAAAACACAGCCCTCCTCATTTGGAATTACAGTTTTTTTCTTCTCAAAGCAGGTTAATGCTTTACTGAGACAGTGATAAATGTTCAATATGAGTATAACTATTGGTTACCTTAAAAAAATGATAGTGTGGTTGCGTTTGTATGCTTTTTAACATTACATTTAACATTTTTTTGTTAATATATATTTCATGCAGCTGCAATACTGCATCATGAATCCCACATGTGTTTTATTTATGGCCAGTTTATAATTTTTATCGGTTGAACACCAAAATGGCTTTTGTTTTTAATGTTATACAATGTCAGTCAGTTGTAATACAGGAATAAAAGGAATAAAATTGAGAGGGAAGTTGCAGACTGTGCCACTGATGGGACATTTACTCTTTCAGTGTTCCTTTAGAATACATACACTCAGCATTTTCTTGGAAAGCTGAACAGCAATATCAGCAAGTGAATTTTTTTAGAAATGACAAGTTTTTTTTTTGTTTTTTTTTTTACAAACAGATGTATTATTTATTTATCTTTTGCTGTTGTTGTCATGGTTGTTGTTGAAAAGTTGAAAAGTTGGAATAAACATTCTGTTGTAAGAAAACAAAGCAGTAAACCTCAATATGGGCTGTGGCATCGTTTGCACTCTCACTGCCGATCTGTCGGCTTTTCATTAAGGTCGAGGGATCGCAGAGATAACGTTGCATTCCATCGTCCACCTCAGGCTTCACACGCTAGTCCTCTGATGTCACAACTTAAAGTGACTGCACCTGCAAACCGTCCACCTCAGGCTTCACACGCTACTCCTCTAATGTCACAACTTAATATGACTGCACTGGCAGACCGAGACAGAGCCATGTGGGTGCTGCAATCATGTCATAAAATGGCCAGCATCTTTAACTCTACACAACATGAGTGATGAATTCAGTCAACAAACTAGCATGCAAGACAGCGTTACAAGATTGTTTATATATGACGCGTAACTACATTCTAGACAGTCGCAATATTGCAGTACAGGTTGAGTATCTCTTATCCGAAACGCCTGGGAGCAGAAATGTTCCGGATTTTGGATTTTTTTTTCTTTTTTGGATTTTGGAATACAGTCATGCATTGCTTAAAGACAAGGATATGCTCTGAGAAATGCGTTGCTAGGCAACTCCATCATTGTGTGAACAACATAGAGTGTACTTACACAAACCTAGATGGTTTAGCTTACTACACACGCAGGCCATATGGTATAGCCTATTGTTCCTAGACTACAAACCTGTACAGAGACACAGTAATCACGAGATGTATGAGGCTGCTGCCAGCATAACACGGCATACTGTTTCAAAGTGAACTTTTCTTTTTTTAGGCAGAAAGAGTACACTCTAAAATAGCGGTAAAAAGTGCACCATACTCACTCACTCACTCACTCATTATCTAAGCCGCTTATCCTAATTAGGGCCGCAGGGAGCGCTTGAGCAAGCATCCATTGGGTGAAAGACAGAGAAAAAAACCCTGGAAAGGTCACCAGTCCATTGCAGGAGTACAGTATAGTAAACACATAAACCAGTAACATAGGCCCTAATTGTTTTATTATCATTATCAAGTATCATGTACTGTACATAACTGTATGTGTTATACTTTTACACAACTGGCAGTGCAGTAGATTTGTCCACACCAACATCACCACAAACACGTGAGTAATGCATTGCGCTATGATGTTATCACATCGTGGTATTTGCGTGGTATTTTTTAGACGTTTTCAACAATATCTTCGTACCACAGAGCAGAGCATAAGCAAAAAACACAGGGAGTAATGCACTTAGGTCTGTGGTTGACCATGGCTGGTAACAAACTGGCGCCAACAGAGCGTCAGAGCCCCACACGGGCATGTGAGGTCAGGTGTAGAATTTTCCACTTTTGCCGCTCAAGTTTCGGATTTTGGAGCATTTTGGATTTCGGATCAGGGATACTCAACCTAGTGTAGTATCTGATACTACATGTGTTTACATCAGTAAAGTGGGGGGCTGTCAGCCCTCACCAACTTGCCCTGCACTAAAATCATGGTTAAAAAAGCTGAGGTTCTGCAAGTAAAGACACAACACACAACACAAAAATATATGAATAACATCTTATGAGGAATGCAATATTATTAGCAGCCTATATATTATTATCGGTAGTACACGTAGTCTCTAATAAAAAAATAAGCATAAAATGCAGTCTCTAACTTGGCTACACTGATACTAAAAACTAAATAGAGATAAGGAGGGTTAGATGTGACAGCCATCATTTCACACGACATTCAGTTCACATAACAACTAAACCACAAGCGCACTAAAAGCAATTTATAGCCATACAGAAATATCATCTGCACCATAAAATGCCTGACATTTTTAGTGCTGCTTAACATGACTGACACAGTCAGCACGCAACACAGTGTTACAGATTTGCTATTGTATCAGCCTTAAAATGCATTATAGACAGCTGAAATATAGCAGTAACAGTTTGGTAATTCATGAAAAATCAATGTGCTGGTCATGTATATAAATGCTAAAGACTGTCAGGTTCTGACCAAAACAGGGCCTTGCTTTAGCATTAGGAAGGGTAACAGTCAACGAGTATGACCAGACTAACTCAAGATGCCCAGCGCCAATTCAAACCCACTTATGAAGGGATCACTAGGAGGCAATGCCGCAAGAACAAAGCAGAGTTTGTAGCCTTCCAGGGACCTTCCTCCATAGGTAGAAAAAGGGATGTCACCTTGCACTTCTGTGTCGGCAGAAAGGCATGGTGATTTTAACAACGTAACGAGCAGGAAGCCCCTACTTACACCATTGATGATGACTGATAAGATCCTGCTAATGATGCTTCGCTAATTGAAACATTTACAAATTACAGGATGAAACATTTTTGTCTCTGATCAAGCTTCCCCTACCTCTAGATGTGATTGATTCCAGGGCTTTGGTGGTGAATGCATTGTGAGATGAAGTGGTCACTGGATTTAAAGACAGTGAATCTGACACTGATCTGATCGAGTTTGTACATTATATGGACAGAACTCATGAGTTTCGACTCGTTTTACTGACGATTTACGGACGCTTAGCAAATCTTAAAGTCAAGATTTAAATGAGAGTTGAATCTTCATGTATAATAAGCTTTGAGCTTAGAGAGCTCTGAACTGCAAGTAAAATCAATGAAGCAAGAAAGCATGTAATGTTTAGGAGGACACTATGAAGCAGGGTTGTGAAGTGAGAAATTAGAAAGTCACTGTTGTCATTGTTGAACTAGTGTGTAGGTTAAAATAATAAGTTGATGGAAGGAAAAACTGAGTGCTAACAAGATAAGGTTGTGTGGTTTGCCTTATCGTCCTGATCAATTACCAATTGTCTGCTTTGCACAAATTCAGAATGTTTTGCAAGAGGCGTGTTTCAATTGCAGATAGAATCTTGTTCAGACTGCAGATGATGCTGCAGCTTGGGGTTTTGCTCCTAATAACAGCAGCGGTGTCACGGAGAGAGGTGTACAGACACTTAAAGACTCGACGGGGGCAGAAATGCAGTTATCAGTCCACAGTGGTGCAAATGAGTAAAGGACGTCGTATCCACTATGAGAATCTGTAAGTCATGTATTCATTTTTATGTCACGCGCTATTTTTATTTTTTTAACAGATCTGTTGAGAATAATTATATGAAAAATACTTTAAAAATGGTCAGCTAAATAAGCTATTTAGCTATAACAGCTACAATTCTTTCCACACAGTGCTTGTCTCCATACTGGGTATTGTATTTCTCAAGCAAGGTATGTAGTCCTGCTCTTTGTCTCATGTGTTATTGAGTTTTACATTTTTGCTCACGCTACAGCTGTGCGTTCTACAAAGCAATGTACATATACAAATGATTTCTGTTTCTGTGAACAGGTGACACCATAGATGTCCTCCCAGCAATGATTCACGGAGAAACTCCTTTAAGATCAGGAAATAAATTAGAACTTAATTGCAGCACAAATGTTCTGAATAGCCCGTCTGACCTGATCCATATGTACCTCTGTAAGGATGGTGTCGGGCTTAGAGTGGAACCAGTCGTAGATCTGAATGGCAACATTTTCATCTTTAATAAAGTAAAACCAGAGGATTCAGGAAACTACAGCTGTGTGTACTCTGCTATAAAACTTACTCCAAATTCAGTACGGTCAACAGGAGAAAACTCAGTCTTTATAGAGGTTTATGGTAAGGCATGATTTACCAGTAAGTTTTGACAGTAACAGTTTAAATGTACCTATTCTACAATAGCACAACACCAAATAATCTATTAATGTTTCTACTTTTTAACGTGTTCAGATGATCCTGTTGTCCATCCAGCAGTCATTTATGGAGAGCAATTTAGTGTCAAAGCAGGTGAGAATGTGACATTACACTGCGTCATTCCTGACATGCGAGGATCTAAAGATCAGCTCTACATGTACCTCTGTAAGAATGGAGTTGGAATAAGAGTGATAAGACAAGCACATACAAATGACACCTTCACCATTAAAGAAGTCACAGTGGAGGACTCTGGGAATTATAGCTGTGTGTATTCTGTATCTGCATATCCACCAAGTGAAGTGAAAAAATCTGGGAAGAATTCTTTTCTCATCCAAGTCGATGGTAATTTCTATTTTTCTCTGAGCTGCTTCACAGATCCTAAACAAGTAGGAAACAGTGATATTTCTCTGTAAAGATGGACATTGTGGGCACTTGATTAATGTGTAAGGACATACGTTTCTTTCATCAACTGATTACACTTAACTAGAATTAATCTAAGTATAATATAAAAATGAGCCATCATCATTTATCTATTGATGGTGGGATTCCAATTTAGTAATGCAGATTGAGAATATTTTGTTCAAATTCTCAGCTCAAAGCCAAATCATTTTTTCCCCCTTTGGTCTACCCAACGATTCAGTGGGTATATTACCAGCACTGATACATGGGAAAACAGTCATAAGAATAGGAGAGGATCTGGAATTGCAGTGTGTCATTCCTGATCTCAAAAGCCCAGATGGCCAACTCTTCATGTATCTCTGCAAGAATGGAGTTGGTGTGAAAGTGCAGCCAGTCCAAGATTCAAATGGTTACCCTTTCATCATTAATAAAGTTGGAACGGAGGACTCAGGCAGCTACAGCTGTGTGTACTCTTCCTATAAAGTTAATCCTCAAGAAGTGAATAAAATGGGACAAAACTCAGTCTTCATTCAGGTCTATGGTAAGGCATGTCTTATGTGCTTAATTTGAACAGTAAAAAATGCAATTTTATACATGGTATGGACTGTAAACATACTTATGTACTCACTATGCTATTGTGTCCAGATCATTCTAACCACCCAGCAGTGACTTACAGACAGGAAACACATGTGAGAGAAGGTGAGAGTGTGACATTTCCCTGTATCATCCTTGACAAGCAAAGATGTAAAGATCAGCTTTACATGTACCTCTGTAAGAATGGAGTTGGAATAAGAATGGAATGACAAGATCACATGTTTAAACTTAATGAAATAAACATATAGGACTCTGGGATGTACAGCTGTGTGAATTCAGCAGCTGAGTAGGCACCAAGTGAAATTAGGAAAACAGGACAAAATGTTATCTTCATCAAAGTCTACAGTAAGACTTTTTTTTTCTTTTTTTGTTAGAACTGCTAGATAGATGCTAAACAAGCAGGGAAAAAAATAAATTCTGGTTAACTTGTTTAGGGTTAATGACTTGACTTTTTCACTATTATTCCAGTCAAGGGTGAATTTCAGAAAGCTCTGAAAGCCACAGCAGTATTGACATTATCCTGTAAATGTCAATACTTTTGAAGGTGACCTGTGTTTAATAGCTAAGACATGACTTGTGACTAAACTACATCATTAGACCTGATTTCTTCATAACTTTGATTAGCCATATGAATCCTGTTACTAAATAATATGTATGGGAAAATTATCTTCATAAGTGCTTCTTTTCAGTTCAGTAATTTTATTTCTGAATTTTTGGTCAAACTTCTTTATTGACACCAGGATAAATATTTTCCGTTCAATTCCTGTGACCTTTCATTCAGCAGGTATCTTCCCAGCAAAGATCTATGGGAAACCAATGCTAAGAGTTGGAGAGGATTTGAAATTGCGGTGTTTCATTGTTGATCTCAGAAGACTGGATGGTCAGCTCTACATGTATCTCTGTAAGAATGGAGTTGGCGTGACAGTGCAACTGGTCCAAGATTCAAATGACAACATTTTCACCATTAGTAAAGTTAGAGTGGAGGACTCAGGAAACTACAGCTGTGTGTACTCTGCATACAACATGATTTCTCACAAAGTGAACAAAACAGGACAAAACTCAGTCATCATACAGGTCTATGGTGAGGCATGTCTTACAAATGTTTATTTAAAGCAGGAAAAAGGCGATTTTATACGTGGAATGACCTTATAACATATGAATGTGTTTACTATACTTCTGTGTCCAGATGATTCTGTCCATCCAGCAGTCATTTATGGAGAAAAAACTCTTCTGAGAGCAGGTGAAAGTGTGACATTACGCTGCATCATCACCGACAAGCGAGGATCTAAAGATCAGATCTACATGTACCTCTGTAAGAATGGAGTTGGAATAAGAATGGAAGGACAAGTACATACAAATTACACATTCACCATCAATGAAGTCACTGTAGAGGACTCGGGGACATACAGTTGTGTGTATTCAGCATACGAGGTTTCACCAAGCGAACTGAAGAAAGTTGGAAAAAATGCTGTCATCCTTCAAGTATACGGTAAGCGGTACTGTTATTTTAAACTACGACAGAGATACTAAACAAGCAGGAAAGTACACTCCATTGTAAGCAATTGTCTCTGTATTACATGTATAGTTGGATATTGCTAGATGTGATTCGTGTTTGATGTATGTGTCCTAAGTTTCATCTTTTCACTTTTCACAACTCTGTATTTAACACTTTTGCTTAACACCGGAAAATCAGCACTGAGAATTTTGTTGTGTATGTAGTGATGTGTGTTAGATAGCGGGCGCCTTTGTGGTTGTGTCTGCACATGCGGTATGTGAAGAAGGCCATTTTATCTTCATGAGAAAGTTTCATGACAAGTTTCTCTTGGTTCTCACTGTTGCTCAGATATTCATTGTAATTTTCTTGCACTGTGGGGAATTTTAAAACAAAAGCAATCCAAACTATAAAGCCATGAAACAATAACCTATATGCACTACTCTTACTCCCTTTTGCCACAAGAATTTTAGATTGGTCCTGTGTGTGAGCATGCGCGCGTGTGTGTGTGTGTGTGTATGTGTGTGGTTTGCTCTTAGTTAGCTCTTATTCTCACTTATATGTGTCTTCCTTTGACTGATTTCAGATCCACAATGGCAAATCAATTTTGTCCGGTTGCTCTGTTCAGCTGCAGTGATGCTGGTCTTATGTATCATCATCAGAGACCACATCCGCTCATCTCTGGTAATGTTCTAAAACATTATTTCAAAAGCACGGCTTCATACTACAAATTTTACCTTTTCGACAGTTATTCTATCACAGTTGAAATAATTATCATAAATCATGTAAATTGTTATGAATCGTTATAGCCTGCCTAGTCAGTTGTCATCCCCCATGTTAGCATAATGACCAAATGCATTGTTAAGCTCCCCCTTGTTAACATGCTATCTCCTCTATAGAGTAGTATCAGCCATCCCCCCTGTTACAAATTAACAAATCACCTAACAGTTATACCAGTAAAAGCACAAATACAAATCTTCTCTCTCTAATCTACAAAATGTCATTTCAGAGTTCTCCAAGAAAGCCCAACCACTCTGTCTTGTGACCTGCACACAGGACACTTAACATTCCGGAGCAGAGCCTGAACATCACTCCAGAAGAGAAAGGATGAATGTATACTGTTTTCTTAACAAAGGTGTTCTGTACCCTTATAGACCTCTCTGTTCAACATCCAATATGTAGTATATAATAGCATGCACATGTATTGTAAAGAACTAAGAACTGTGGAGGTGTGGATAGAGAGTAGCTTGAATCCAATAGGGGTATCAGTTAGAACACAGGGTCGAGACCAAAATCGTTTGATACATTTGTTGAAGATGTTTTGAGGAGGATAAAAGGCACTTGAATATGTGTGTATGTATGTATGGAAGGATTTTTGTAGGTGCTTGCAGGCATACAGGTATCTTACCTGGTCTGGTTAAATGAATGTGACAGCAGATATTATGCATGAGTAGTCATGGGTGCTGTGCTGCTGTGTTTGGTTGTGATTGCTGTGATAAATGAACATGAGTAATGATATGACTGAGTGGGAAGTTCAGGAAATGGACACAGGGAGTCCAAAAAGTGGAAAAATAGGAATCTTCTTGACATGCATACTGTAATATTCCATAGTAATTCTTTTGAAATCTGTGAATGCTAATGTTTCATGTTTTGTACTGGTATCACCCTAAAATATTATAATAGTGATTTGTTCATAATCGAAAAACTATTCCTTCAAACATGCATAATTTACAAAGATGCTTTGTATGCTGTCACAAATGACAGTTTGTCATGTTTAAGATGTAAATTTATAAATAAATGTCTTGTAAGAGAAACACATTGTCATTCTGATGCATTCATCTGTTTTTTTTTTTTTGTGATTGTTGTTTTTTTTTTGGTTTTGTTCTCTGAATACATACGAAGAGTGCTTGTAAGTTTGTATATATGTAACAGATACATGATAAGTCCTTAAGTATGTGATATTTTCCAATTTTCTTGAACTGCTGAGTAAAACATGTGAGAGTTGACTGATAATGTATGTTTCTGGTTAAACTGGATGCTGAGAAAATGGACTGATCAGCTGAAAGGTGATAATACAGAAGATCTATGACCAGAGGAGAGCTAGTACACAGTATATTATGCAGCTTCATGAACGGATTGGTTGAGCACGGAGAGGTCACTGTGGTTTATTTTTGAAGGTCACATCACAGATGTCAGTACTCTGGTCCCCATTTCCTAACTGACTCTCAAAAACACAGTCGTCAGAAGTTCCATGATCAGGAGCATTGTTAACATGTCGGTTGCCCCGACCCTTGTTCAGCTGAAACAGAACATAAACCTTCATCAGCACTCTTATCTCCATTTGTTACAGATAGTGGGTATCATTGCTTTGTGGGGTGAAGAAGTTTGCTACCACACTAACAGCACTTTGATTTTCACTAACGGCATGTAGCTAATTTTAGCCTCTCACAAGTCTTGTTTCTAAGAATTTTCTGTAGGATGGTGCATACTGCACCAGTGAATTGGTCACCTGATGCCTTGCTTAGTTCTGAGCCATCACCAGTGGCCTGCAGAGAGCCCACACTATCAAGCCTCGTAAAAGCACATTTCTGTCAAAAGCCACTGCATCACTAGACTTACATTCTGCGTTGCATTTGAAAATACAAAATTTTATGTTTTTCTATGTGTGTTCTATGCATAAACACACACACACACACACACATTGTATATAAACACATTACTACTGATGTAAAATAAATACACATAAGAGCTAGTGATGTACACCCCCTAGTGGGAGAGATGGTGATAGCAACTAATTCAATTGTAGCTTTTGCATAATGGGTTGCCACTGAAAACAGTAAAGGCCTATTGAATTATTTTACAATAATAATAATAATCACAATCATAATCATAATGATAATAATAATAATAATAATAATACAAGTTTATTTAGAGCCCAATATCAAAGGGCTTTACATACTCACAACAAAGTTAAATCAAAATTGCATTACCCATATGTTAGAGAAAAGTCTTTAGTTTAGTTTTAAAGGTATGAAGAGAGTTTGCCTCCCTGATTACTGTAGCTACATTGTTCCAGTGGAAGGGAGAGCGGTAGGA
The DNA here is from genome assembly GCF_902362185.1 of Chanos chanos. Classification (NCBI taxonomy): domain Eukaryota; kingdom Metazoa; phylum Chordata; class Actinopteri; order Gonorynchiformes; family Chanidae; genus Chanos; species Chanos chanos. Next base: position 2,813,884 of record NC_044496.1, on the reverse strand, counting down.
AAAGGCTCGGTAGCTAGCGGACTTCTTTTTAACTCTTGGAATGACCAGAATCTTCAGAGCGCAGGGTGCGAGGGGGGTTATAGGTTGTAATTAAATTGGACAGATAGGCCGCCGCAAGCCCATGTAGAATTTATATGTAAATGAGAGGACCTTAAAATCTGCCCTTGCATGAACTGGGAGGCAATGAAGGGGAGCCAGATTTTTCTAACATTAGTTTTCAAAGCCTATGCAGTAACTGATATGCAAAAAAATGAAAAACGTCATCACATACAAGTTTAAATTTTGTTGAGCTTAAGCAGGAATAAATACTTATTCATGATTTTCCATGTGTCTGTCCTTTAAGAACAAGGCAATCAGTCTCAGTTCAGCTGCAGCCAGTACGTCTGTATGATATTTACAATGTATCACAATGGTTAAGAGCTAAAAAATTTGTAAACTGCACACAAATATTTACTTAGCTCTCATAATAATTGAACGTTCACAACGGTTCACAAGGGTAAACCCCCTAGGAAAACTCCTGAGGCGCAATATTTTAAATATTAACGACAGAAACACAATGAACTTCCTAGTTTTTGTATATCTGATGTGAATGGGTCCTGGGGGCTGTACAGCGGCTGCAAACGGTCCCTAAGTAGATAGGATCAGTTCAATGAAAAGAAGAATTTCTCTGCGGGGATCAGCAAAGTGTAACATTGTCACTGTCACAAGAACACGTGACCACATTAAGCAAAGAAAAAAAAAGTAACATCCCTCACACACTGGAAAAATACATTGCATGGGTGTAACCATGTGCACATGTGCATATATATGTGTGATAATTTTTTTTTTTTTTTTTTTTCTGTGAATGTTAAGCTCAAAGGAAATCAGTCACAGTGCTGATCTTCACCACTGTAGTCAGAGAGCCGCTGACACGACTCAAGTGAACGATGAAGCTCATTTTTCTCTTAACATGTGAATATATTTTACCAAGACATCAATATTAGCTAACAATACTGCAATAAATTCATAACTAGTCTGGTGCACATCTCATGCGAATCTAATGTATTTTAATGTTTATATTAAACAAAAATGCATCCGCCCCACACAGCACTTGCAGTGATGACTGGGGTTGTATTTCTTGAGAAAGGTATGAAGTCATTTTTTTCTTTTTTGTCTTTTTCAAAAGAACTTTAAAATGAGCAAGAATGAGTGTTGTATCAACACTAAATAATATATTTGACATTTTCACTGACAGGTAATTCAACTGATTTCTTCTCTGCGAACATATATGTCCCATCATCTGTAGGACTGGGTGAGACTTTGAAATTAAAGTGTAGCACTGTGGGTGTCAAAAAACTGAATGGAAAACTCCACATGTATCTCTGTAAGAATGGAGTTGGGATGAGAGTGGAACTACTTGAAGGAATGGATGACTATGTTTTCAGTACTAGTAACATTAAAATGGAGGACTCAGGGAACTACAGTTGTGTGTACGCAGTACAAAAAATTGTTCCAAGGAATGTGAACGAAACAGGACAAAACTCGATCTTTGTTCAGGTCCATGGTGAGTGATTTCTTACCAATGTTAAATTCTGAAAGTACAAACATATATGTCACAGACATAATGGAGTGAAACAAATATTGGTGTGTTTGATCCCCTCTACTCAGATATCAGCACGACACCAAAAAATTGAAAGCAAACTCAATTTGGAAGAGGTGAGAATGTAGCTCTTCACTTCATCATCCCTGACATGCAAAGAGCTGGTGAGAACCTCAACATTTAACTCTGTAAGGATGGAGTTGGATTAAGAATGAAATGAGAAGACTGTATGGACCATTGATGAGAACAACTTGATTGTCTCTGTAACTGCTTAGTATCTTAAGTAACTTCAGAGTACACACATGACCTAATCCTGAAAAGAGGTTTAAATCTTAAATCTGGTGTATTCTGAGTGTCTAAAGATGTTCAGATGCACATTCTAAATGTCTGAACATGTGCTACTGAAAAACTGCCAGCCTTCACGGAACCTCCCAGCAGATCACTCCGTCTCATTCATTTATCAATGTAATTATTAATAGTAATCATCGATAATAGTATTAGTCCTTAACAGTAAATAATGTGTTTGTCCCTGCTGGACGTAAACATGTAGCTTTTTTTTCTACTTTTCATTCATCAGGGCCATTTATTCTTGTGGAGTTCATGGTAATATCTCTCTGTGCTCTAGTCCTGACTGGCCTGGTTATGTGTGGAGTATATCAGTATAGTACTGGAATGAGAGGTAAGGATGCTAAAATAGATTATTCACAATATTTTTTCTCTCCACAGGGGCTTTGCCTAGATGTACAACATGTTCTTCGCAATGGTCAGATTTGCTTCCCCTGATAACGTCTGAAATATATGTTATGGCTAATTGTAGAAATATATGATTCTATGTGTTTTTTATATGTTGCAGGAGGTTGCTGTAGACCAAGGCAGAGGTATTACTGATTAAACAAAACCAAAAGGTTTCACAGATTGATCTTGCTAAATCATTCTAATCTAAAACATCTAAGTTCTCTTTCTCTTTTTCTCTCTCTCTCCTCTGTTCAGTGGAGAATGTGAAAATGAACAATGTCATGATGAAATTACTAATACGTCAGGTAATTGTACTTCAATTCTTATGGTTTTGATTTTTCTGATATGTAAAATTTGCAAATTTTGTATATATCTCCTCTGTCCCTGATTATCTTTTCAAGGTGCGGAAAATGTCACCACGACTGAACAAGGGTTAGGACGATCCTAATTTTTCTTCAGCTGCTTTTAACAACTGTTCTCTGCTGGATTCCCAGCAAGTCAGACGCGACTCAGATTCCCACTGTAAATCTCAGAGTGGGATACAACGTTCACTCTAATCACTCTTATCCCAAATATTTAAAAAATACAATTTACAAAAACATCACGACCCAGCTCTGGTCATGGCAATTTATGGGCCTTCTCCTGTTATTTGACTGGATGCTGCACATTTCAGGGTGTCACCAGTAATCAGTGAGAATTTAAAAACTTGATGTAAACTTTAAAGAGTTAGAGACTGCAGCTTATAACTGAGAAATACATAAAGACTCTTTGAAACATATCTATTCATGAGGGTTAATGTGTGAAAGGGGTCATGCCTGTTTTAAGGCATCCATGACAGTAAAAGGGGTGCAGACACAAAGAATGTTACGAATGTTATTTTTTTCCACATCAATTGTGTTCGCTCTCTAATTTGTATTCTCATGGTGTTCTAACCTTACTGTCTTTTCTGTCGTAGAGCTGAGTCTAGTGCCAACTGTCATAGTGACAATGATGTAACATGTTCTACAGCAACACAGGACAAAAGTAACCAAACAAAGATTCTGTCTCACATACAACAGCTGATTGGTTTTCAGGAAATGACTGTGATTGTAGTTGACACTGGCTTTATCTTTTCATTGTAACTGTGAAATTCTGACCAGCATGTCATTCACAGGAAACAGTGATCATGGTGCTTGTCAGTGAGTAAAACTTTCTATTAAAGCAGTGTGTCCAGCTGTACTTCTGCATTGCACTGAAACACAACACTGCTATAACATGATAAACTGATCTTTAATAGTCTGGTAAAAGACAATAAAATCTTCAAATGGTTTGGGGTTGTGTTTCTCTTTACAGTAACTCTGGTGAGGAGCTGTACAGTCTGTTACAGCCCAGAGGTATGTGTGGGTGTGTGTGGTTATGTCTATATCTATCTGAGGCGATGGTGATGGGAAACAATGCCTCTAGTCTTGCTCTGAGTATGCAGGCTATATTAAACAGCATACATGATGTGTACACATGAGGCTAATTCTAACCATTTGGTTGGAGAATGTGCGTCTGATAAAGAAACCAAATTCACATGCAGCAGCTTGTATCATGTAAAACTTGCAGCAATAGAACAACTATGATACAAAGACATAAGGATCCATTATCTTCTTGGGTTTTTGTGCATTCAAGCTTAAAATGTTGCAAACTTAATATCATTTAATCAACACATCAATAGTTAAAACATATGCAATGTTTTTTTTTTTTTCATTTCTGATTTGCATTTCAGCTGCAGAAAAGCAGATGAGCGAAACAGATGACCAAAGTGCAGAGGACGAAAAAGCACAAAGCAAGTTGTGATCAATACGCTCAGTATAAATAACACTGATGCAGCAGCCTTCTCATCGAGGGTCACAGTGTGTGCTGTTTTCTAAACCTCACCCAGAGACAGTGGTTTATTAAAAGAACTGAGCTGGATTGTTTGGTCTTTGAAAGGACAGACACATTTATGTAACACCTCTGTAACAACTCTGTCAATTATTTGATATTTTTTTTTAAAATGAGGATAATAAAGATTTAACCATAAAAATAGGGACTTCTGATTGTGATTTTTTAAAGAAATGATTGAAACAACTGTAATTCAACATTAGTTGTATATAAAAGAAAATAAATGGAGAGCTATGTTGCTGGCTTTGGCGCTGTTGGTACCTGTCCTCCTTCCAATGTGGAAATACTCCTCTGCAGAGATGTGTTTCATGTTTGAAAGTTCAATAAGACCATTGCTAAACAAAAAAATTGACACCATACTATGGCTACACAGTGTCATTTTTTTTTTTTAACACTGCATCTGTAAATGCAGAACTGAAATTATTATTCTGCTCCAGGGTCTTTGCGTTCGATAACAACTAAGGGCAAAAGGTCGAGCAAGGCCCCTAAAAGGAGCCACAAGGCCGGCATCGCAATGCTGCTATGGAAGAGAAACCACCATCCTCCACTACCCAGTGTGGTCCTCTTCAATATAAAATCACTGTCATACAGCACAGGGAACCATGATTGCCCATTCAGTTGCACAGTGACTTCAGGGACTGTTCTGTGACGTGTATGTGTGGGGTGTCATGTCTCACGCTGAGTGAGGGCAGGCCTGGCTCGGAAACGGAACAGTCTGGTTTCTTTCTGTACCAAGCAGACCACACGAGTCAGCCCACGAACAAGGACGAGAGGGTAGCTGTTTCTGTGTCAGTGATCGCTGGTGCTATGACACCTCACAGGTATCACAGGCCTGCACCCTGAACCTCAAAACATGTGCGTAAGATGCAAGCCAGTAGTCCGCTTACCACACGAGTTTACATCTGTGGCAATTATAGGTGTGTATATTCCACCACAGGAACCAGGCAGCAGTGTCCTCCCAGCTCCTCACTGAACTAGTTACTGACATTGAAAATTCACACCCAGACACTGCTAAACTTATCCTGGGAGATTTTAATTATGCTACACTTAAGGCACAGGAGGCACTTCCTGGTTACAGGTGTGACGGCCTCCACTCTGTATCTGTGTTGGGTGTAGTTGGGTGTCAGAGTGGGAGGGCCGTCCTGGTTGATGTTGGGCACCTGGGTGCTCTGATCTCCAGGTGTATAAAGCCTAAAGGGAACTGATGGTTCTGCCTCTCTCACCCCCTCCCCTTCCTCTCTTGCTTTCCCTTTCCTTCTACCTCTTCTCTGTTTCTTTATTCCTTAGGCCTCCACCATTTGTTTCATGAGGATTTTGGTTACTGCATTTCAACACCCCCACACTTCTCTAACACACATCCATACCTTGCCTACACTACTGATACTGCTGACTACCAGCCTAATTGTTAAGTTATTGGTGGTTTTTGCTTTGTCCTTAATGAGATCTGTGCGTGGTCTGCCCTTCTTTTTGTCACCTCTTCTGAGCCGAGTCGTGACACAGGCCACACATGAGGGTGGCAACTGGAGAAGGCAGAGACTCCCTGACTGGGGTTATCGCGGCTTCCCTTAGCCGTATCAATACCCAGTCACCACAAGGACGCTCTGACCAAAGTGTAGGCACAGACTGAAGATTGCTAAACATTGTGAGAAAGTTATCAAAACGTAGTTGGTTACATTGACTGACTTGTTGAAGGTTTTTTTTTTTTTTTTTAAATTTGTTTTTAAGAAGTCCTGTTTTACCCTGGGTGAACAGGCAGGCACTGGGGCATCCTACATCAGCTTCTGTGATGCCATTTGTGGTTCCTCTGAGACAGTGACTTTTTATAGTTAAACTAAACCTTGGTTTAACATGGATATTAAACCACTGTGCAGAATTAAAAAGGATGTCCATTAAGAGTGGTGACAAATCACCGTATCAAATTTCAAAATTGGAGTTTGAGCAGGCAGTGCTGTGCAGGGTACAATGCATAGTAGCAACAGTAACAGTTTGTAGGTTCAGCAAGCACAGCTGTTCACTGAACTCTGCTTTAGAGGCCTACTTCACCCCATTCCCTAATTGTGCCATAGATGAACATGAGGTAAGACATCTACTTAGTGCGGTCATTTTAAAGCACTTAAATGGGTCAGTTAGCTGCAGTTTTAATCCATGTTTTTTTTTTATAAATCATCTCAACAGTCCAAGGTTCTTGCCTCTTGAGTCTACGGCTGTTGCACCTGTTAGCAAGAAAGCTAATGTTACATGCCTAAATCACTGTAAGCCACTGGATCCTGGACGCTGTCGACTCACAGCAATAAGGTCCTGGGATTGATTCCCGGCCAGGCGGCCGGGGTCCTTTCTGTGTGGAGTTTGCATGTTCTCCCCATGTCTGTGTGGGTTTCCTCCAGAGGCTCTGGTTTCCTCCCACATGCAAGTCAAGTGAATTGGAAAAACTATATGGCCCCTAGGTGTGAATGTGTTTGTCTGTGTGTCTGCCCTGCAATGGGCTGGTGACCTGTCCAAGCTGTTTCCCTGCCTTTTACAGCTTTTTGTATTCCGTATGTGTCATCACGAAATAAACGTCATGCGCTTGAGTCAATAACTACCAATGTCCTTAGGTCAATAGTTCATAATAAGGTCTCCAAATCACTAGTACTTAATGGCTGAGAATCCCCTCAGGCATCTATAGATGTCACGAAGTGAGAGGTTCTGCTACCAAACCTCTGACACTTGGATTTCCTCCAGTCGTGTGGAAGTAGATGGTGTTAGCCTTTTATATAGCCTGCTCATATGAAATGTATGTATGTTGGTGCAAGCTGGACGAGGGAACCTATCACCAGATTAATAGCACTGGATGCTGCTGCTTTACTCAGTACTGGGCCATCACTGATAGTTTGCAAATCTCAGGATAGGTAAAAAGACAGCACTATAAGCTGCTGCATTACTGGACTTGCATGCTGATCTACTTCTGAAAATACCACATTTTATGCTTCTGTGTTTGCTATCACTGCTCAGTTTTTTACTGATTAGTTAGTTTTTTTTTTTAATTGATTTGAAACCAGTTAGCATTGACTTAAAATAGGAATATATTTAGAGCACTGCGAAACTGGCTATATGTAATTTCACTTTTTTTGCTATTTTTTTTTTTAAAGATACATGTTAATGTATTTTCCTTCATTCATATGTATTATTGTGTTAAATAAATGAATTGATCAAGTGATATCTTCTCTAATTGGTCTAATTTGCAGAAAAAAGTATAAATTATGTGAATTATCACAATGACAATACAGAGTAAATAGCCTGTGGTTAGTGGCTATTGATCTCTATTGGTTAAAGCAGCACAGCAGACCAACTCAGATATCACATTGCTGAAGTTCGCTATTTTAAGGAAACTCGTGAATTAACAATGGCTCTTAAGACTGATTCTAAGATGATCTTTGCCGTGATGACTCTTTTGGAAACAAACCCCCAGACGGCCACAGAGACTGTTACACTGTAATGATGTTTCATTTATTGGTGCACAGTAGTAATGCTGATGATATCCTTGAGTCTTTTTGTGTAACTGTCTGAAAATCTATGCTGACACAGTTCACATTTGCTGACTTACTGATAGAATTTGTGTTTAAGGTCTAACTCTGACCATTTCTGAAGAAACACTTTGTAATTATTGCTGATGTATGTGCATTGTTAAACATGATGGGCCGAGTTAACACCAGAAAACTGTGGAATCTGTGGATGAGATGTAAAAATGTGTGTAACTGACAAGTGTCAGCTCGGCACTAGTCTGGTAGACTGCCCTGCTAAGACTCTGGGGAGGACGTTTCATGAACCACCACTGTTTGCTGGGGTATGAATATTCGCTAGGGGAGAAAGGATTTCACATGAATTACCCTTGTGAAAAACATTTATCCTCTTTATTTTTTGTCTGAGAGACAATTAAATGCTCAGTTTAAAAGGCCCTGTTCACTCTAAACTCTTCAAAGTCAAAATCATCACTGTGAGAAGGAACTGTGCGGTTGTATTACGTAATTTATAAAGGAAAATAAAAAAAAACAGTCCCACAGACAGGAAATATGTATTGTGTCTTTGCGACGATGCGTACATGTGTGATCTTTCTTGATCTTTTTTTTTTTTGCTTCTCTTTGAGCGCCCAGTTCACAGGAAACCGTTCTCAGGGTCTTTTGTCAAAACCAGAATCAAACAGCCACTGTTACAGCTGAAGTCAACAATGAAGCTCAATTTTCTCTTAACATGTGAGTACATTTTACAGAGACAAAAAATTCATTATTGTACAGTTTTTGTAAGGTTATTTATTTCTTGCGTCACACATATTTGATAAGATGAATAGTTGCCATTAATGACCGAGTTAAAAAAAGCAACAATGTTTTCCCTCCACACAGCCATTGCAGTGATAATTGGTGTTGTATATCCGGAGGGAGGTATGAGGTCTTTATTTTTTTCCGACAAAGGGTGTTAAAATGGGTGTCACTGCTTGAAAATGCTTTCCACGGCGAATTATTTATTCTTCATTTTTACTCACAGATAATTCAGCTTATTTCTTCCCAGTGAAGATATTTGGCCCATCATCTATAAGAGTGGGTAAGACTTTGGGATTCAAGTGTACCACCCTGGATCTCAAAAGACCAGATGGACAACTCAACATGTACCTCTGTAAGAATGGAGTTGGGGTGAGAGTGGAGCCGCTAACTCAGGATGAATCGACTTTTATCTTAAGGAATGTTAGGATGGAGGATTCAGGGAATTACAGTTGTGTGTACTCAGCACATAAAGCTCCTCCAAAGCATGTGATCAAAACAGGACAAAACACAGTCTATGTACAGGTCTATGGTAAGTAATTTCTACAGATATTTCATTCTCCACGTAGAAACACATGAATGCCACGTGCAATGTACTGGACAAACACTGATGCATTCAATGCATTGTTCACAGATGACTTGAACAATGATGTCGACACAGGTGACCACACGACTGTATTTTACAGAGAGCAAACTCAAATGAGAAAAGGTGAGAATATCACATTAGAATTCATCATCACTGACACACAAAGAATTCCTCCATTTTTAGTAAAAATTTAGGAAATTAGACAATCATTGTTGTGTGCATTCAGCACATAAATAGAAATTCCACGGAAATTCTAAAGGATATACTTGAAAAAGAAGTAAACACAAGCTTCGGCAAGGCCTGTGAGACATGTCTTGCCATGTCACAGATGTGTTTCACATGTTATGTACTGAAAATGTTCACAGATGGGTATGTCCACCCAGCAGTCATTTATGGAAAGCAAACTCATGTGAGAGCAGGCGAGAGTGTAACATTACACTGCAGGATCCCTGACATGCAAGGATCTAAAGATCTTCTCCACATGTATCTCTGTAAGAATGGAGTTGGAATAAGAATGAAATGGCAAGAGGATACAAATTACACCTTCACCATTAATGAAGTCACTCTGGAGGACTCGGGGACATACAGCTGTGTTTATTCAGCATTTAAATATGCACCAAGAGACATCAGCAACACAGGAAAAACTTTTGTCTCCATCCAAGTGTCTGAAAAGAGAGGTACTTTTAGAATGACTGAAGGCTGAAACATGTTAACGTGTTGTATTCCAAGTACCTAAAAACCCACATATAGATGTTGTATGTCTTAATTTGTAACACTGAGGAACTGTCTCGCATGCTTTTACAAGCATGAAATGTTTTGGATTTGAGAAACATAATTCAATTCATTCACAGCTTCTGGTTCATTCATCAGTCTAATTATTAGTGATAACTAATGCCTCTTGTGTCTGCATTTTACCTATGTTCTACTAGTATTTGTATCTGCGTAAAAGATTAACTCACAATTTTTAAGTGCCAGTTGTTGACTTTTTTGGGCATACATTAACATGTAGCATTTTATTTTATTTTTCACTCTTTAGAGCCATTTGGTCTTATGTCGGAGAGAATCATGTACCTCTGTGTTTTAGTCCTAGTTGTGCTGGTTGTGTCGGGAGTATTTTGCTGTGGAGTCATCATATTGAACAGTAAGGATGTTAAAGCACACTGCTCACAATCCCTCTGTTTTCCCTGTTACTCAAACTACAGACATTACATAGAAGGGCACACAGCAACTCCGGTCCTGCACTCAGTTCTTCTTAATGATTAGATTCACTTTCCCCATGCACAAGAAAAATATATATATTCTATATTCTATAAATAGATAGATAGATAGATAGATAGATAGATAGATAGATAGATAGATAGATAGTTAGATAGATAGATAGATAGATAGATAGATAGATAGATAGATAGATAGATAGATAGATGATGGGTAGTCATATAACCATGGCATAATATATAATTATTTTTTATTGCAGCAATTTCCTGTGGCTCAAGTGCAAGGTAAGGCTGATTAAGCAAAAGATTTCTCAATCTGACTTGGCATGTGGTTGAACACTAATTTCTGCTTCTCTATTTCTTTCTCTTAGGGAATTATCTGCCAGTGAACCACCTTATGAAGAAATTATTAATAAAACAGGTATTTTCACTTCAATTCTCAGTGATTTTTTTTTGTAATACTTTTACAAATTTCATGCATTAACTCCATCCCTTTACATACTTCATGTCTTTTTACGGTGCAGAAAATATCACCAAAACTGAGCAAAGGTAAGAATGACTGACCATTCTGATTTTTCATCAGACTAGACGCTGCTAGGATTTGAATAGTATATCTGAAATGTAGGACTGCACCTCCCTACTGTCAGTGCCTTAACTGGACACAACCTTAAGGTTCCAACCATTTAACAACAAAAAAGTATAATTTACAAAATAACACTACCAAGTTACTAAATAATTAGTAACTAGTTAGCAGCTTTTAATTAGTTAGTCAGTAATTAACTTAGTAATGAGTCTTGGCACCATGTTTTAAATACTAACAGTAGTTTGCAGTAATCTGTGACAGTCTAAAATCTTAATCGGTAGCTGACTGTTAACGGTAAATACTTCTCAGTTTTGTGTTTGTTTGTTTGTTTGTTTGTTCGAGTTTGAAGAAAGAGAGATTGAGATGAGGTTAGAGATCATGGGGAAAAGGGACTGCTGATGGTGAGAGACAGCATGGTGAGGTCACTGGCCATCCTGTCTAATAGAGGTCTCTGATGATGCCATTCAATAATTAACATCACTCATCATTCCACAGATGTTTTAAATAGCGCTACTGATAAATACATTAACCACTGTTTGAGACATCCATGAAACTTTCACACTGATTACAACAGACATGTTGTATGTGCACCTTGAACATGTATGTGGGTTGTGTGTATGTCACATAAGAAGAAGAAGAAGTAGGAGAAGTACTTTATTTGTCACACACACACATATACACACACACACACACACATATAGTAGTGAGCAGCAAAATGCAGTCTCTGCATTTAACCCATCCTAACACGAGTACACACACAAACTAGAGCAGTGAGACACACACACTATGGGCTAGGAGCAGTGGGCTGCCACACCTGGTGTCCGGGGACCGACTCCTTGGTCAAGGTCACTAACAGGAGTACTATTCCTAGCATGCATATCTTTGTGGTGGGAGGAAACCAGAGCAATTCCACACAAACACGAGGTGTGCATGCAAACTCTACACAGAAAAGACCTTGGACATCCGGGATTCAAACCCAGGGCCTTATTACTGCGAGGCAACAGTGCTAACCAATGAGCCACTATGAAGGCCAAGGGTGCCTCAACTAGTTACAATTTGTTTTCTCATGGTGTTTCTAATCTTTCTAATCTTTACAGCGCTAGGTTCTCTGATGAAAGTGGAGGACACTCTTTAACAGAGGTCAGAGGTAAATAAATTGATGTGCTGTCTCGCACACAATAACTGTTGGGTTTTTAGGAAATCACTGTGATTCTATTGGACACTGGCTTTATCTTTTTTACTGTAATTGTGAAATTCTGATCGGAGTGTCATTCATAGGAAGCATGGAACATGATGTTTGTCGGTGAGTAAAAATTTATTCGTAGCTCTGTACTCAGCTGCCCGAAAGACAATATCGCCATAACATGATCAATTGATTTTCGATAGGGTGGGAGGGAGACCACGTAATGGTTTTATGATGTGTTTTTCTCTCACAGTAATGCTGATGCTCCATTGTATAGTCTTCTACAGCCAAGAGGTATGTGCACATGAGTGGTCAGGTCTATTTCTGCTCAAGTGTTGGTGCATTGATGATTGAAAATAATACTGCGAGATTTGCTCTCAGAATGCAGGCTACATAAAACACATGTGACCACGTACATGCAGACTATCTGAAGTCACTTTGTTAGAGAACATAGTCACATGTAAATGCAGAATGTAACACCAAATTAAGAAGCAGTGGCGGATGCCATGACGCAACACTTAAAAGAATGGAGCAACTATGACCTGATGGATTAAAGAGGTGTTGCCCTCCTGCTGCCCAGTGTGTTGCAAACTTCAAATCCATCAAATATACCAAACTCTGAGGAATGTATTAGAAATAAACTATGTCTGATTTGTATTCCAGCTGCAGATAAAACAGCCAAACCAGCGACGATCTATGTCAAATGGCTGGAGGAGGAAAAGTTCAATGCAAGTTATGACCAGTATGCCCAGCTCGAATAACACCAGTGAACTGGGTCAGGACAAAACAGCCACCAACATACACCAATACAGTGTATACATTTTTTCCCCCCTTAAAACATTGTTCAAAGACACTAGATTAATGAATACTCAGTTAGGATTGTAAATGTTTGGTGAGCTATTTCTGGGTATTATGAGAACATCAGCCCACTGAAATCAGATTAAAAAGTAGATTAAAAACTGAACAGATCATAAGCGGCTATTTATAGATCAAAGGAGCAGAAATGTGTCCACGTCTCTTAAACCGACAGACACATTCATAATGATTTAACACCTGTAAAAAGTAAATTCTATATTTGAATAAAATGAAAAACTTTGCAAGTGTCATGAAAGTGACATATTTTTTTTCTTTTTTTTGGCTTAAGTACGAATAAAGTTTGATTTGTCTAATGTTGAGTAAAGTATTCATATCAAAGGATAATAAAAGAAGAGCCGTAACTCCTAGCATTGTTTGTAGTTTTCATTCTTTTGTAAAGTCTTTTAAATTAGAGGGAAATCATTGTTTGTAGTTTTCATTCTTTTGTAAAGTCTTTTAAATGAGAGGGAAATCATTGTTTGTAGTTTTCATTCTTTTGTAAAGTCATTTAAATTAGAGGAAAATCATTGTTTGTAGTTTTCATTCTTTTGTAAAGTCATTTAAATTAGAGGGAAATCATTGCTGAACGAATACACTTGTAAAACCTCCTTTACTTACTTTCAGTCTGATTACATGATATAGGGCTGTGTTAGGCCTTTTGCCAGAAACTGATTTGTTTCCAATAGAGGTGAGAACTTTTGGGAGGAGGGTGAGATTTTGAAAGTGTTAGGGAGCTGACCCATCGAAGGGACCTTAAATTGCCCCACAAACCACTGGTTGACCTCCTAGCTGGGATAACAGAGTTTAAGATCCAGGGTGGCGAGCCAGGCTCGATGACCTGGCTGATATCCTAAGGCTGGTTCCTCTCTGTGGTGGTGGTGATCATTTTGTTTTTTCTGTTGAAGGATGGCTCTTTGAAGGGGAACATGGGTTATCTCATATTTCAAGTTTCAAGTTTTTTATTTGTCACAAGGTACAGTGTACAGTAGCACTGAAATGAAGGTCGGCAGCAGGACAGACTTTTTATTGCAAAACTCACAATAAAAAAAAAGTGCAATTTAAGAAATAAATAAGAAGAAAAGGAAAAAGAAAGAAAAGAGCTACATAGACACTTAGGCTGTTAGGGCAGGGTCAGAAAAGGAAGTTCTAGGCATATTTGGCCAAGGGAAGGAAGCATGGAGACTCATTCTATCTACTGTGAGAGTAGCTGCACGGGAAGCTCCCCAAGCTCTGGTTGGTTCTTTCTGCTTAGGCATCAGACTATTCTCTCACGTAAAGATCACGTAAAGTTACCTGGTAACTAACTTGTATTTCCCATGTAAAGTCTTGTTCACACGACATAAAACTACGAGCTAACGTCAAAGCTAGTTAGCCGTCTCCTTTGTGTGTGGCCCTGTGTTCTGCTCACAGCCCTGCTGATGTGAGGCACTGCCAGTTCTCACAAGAGTTGTGCTCTCTTGGCTCCTCCTTCTGGCACTTTCAGGCGCAGAATTCGCACGATTCGTTATGAACTTCGTTATCATCTAGGGGTGACCATATGTCCTCCTGTCCCCTGCCACGTCCTCTTTTTCCGACCTAAAAAATGCGTCTGGCTGGGTTTTGTACATTGCCAAAAACGTCCAGCCAAGAGACCTTTAAAGCTGTAATGCCACCAAAACTTGAATGGAAAGAAATAAGGTGATCTTGCCACTGTTGTGAAGCTAGCAGTTATTTGTCTTATTAAAAGACTAGCCGGCTATGTATTACGGTAGTTAAGTACAGATGCAGTTTCACATTGGCATTGTCAAGCATCAGCCTTACATGTGCAACGACAGGAACCAAAAGTGACATATAATTAAATTTCCCCACCCCCGTCCTCTTTTTTTTAAAACCAAAATACGGTCACCCCATACCGTAATGCCGCCCTCGACACACAATAAACACACAGCTCCGATCACGGCATCCTCCATTGTCTTGTTGTTGTTGGCTTACGTCACTTCAGCGTTCCTACTGGCAGTGCGAATGCAAACAGAAGAAAAGGCTTTAGGGTATGTAGTTCTTGTGGGAGCTCCCCAGGGGGGTTCCTCTACAATGAGACCCTAGAGCTGTTCGGTCTAAAAGCGCCTCAGGTTACTAGGCCTTACCTTAACTATAAGCGAGTTTGTTTGCACAACCTTCTTGATAGCACTTTAGAGGTACTGACATCCATGACTGCATATTGAAAATGAAAGTCAGACCTGAGGAACAGCCACAGCAGTTTCTGATGGATT
The DNA here is from genome assembly GCF_902362185.1 of Chanos chanos. NCBI lineage: Eukaryota > Metazoa > Chordata > Actinopteri > Gonorynchiformes > Chanidae > Chanos > Chanos chanos. The sequence continues at coordinate 2,798,700 of NC_044496.1, read as the reverse complement.
TGGGATGGAACAGCAGCCAACTCAAATATTGAAATTTTCCCACAGTAATAGCTCAAGTTTTGGTGTTTATTCAGACATCAGTGTTTGACATCTGTTTCATGAGATCAGCTAAGTGAATGAGGGGTGTATGTTTGTCGGGTTTGGGAGGAGTTTCAGTGACGAGGACCGTCTAATAAAATGATGGGATCTCGTCCTGAGAAAAAGACATGAGCAACAATCATACGTGGCTGAAAGCATATACTTCTCAACCATGACTCCAAATCCAAGGCAAGACCAACACGTCTGACTCTCAATCAGTGCAAAAAGTGCAAACAAGTGCAAAGTCTGCAAACAGTTCAGTTCAGAGCATTCTGCCTAATAGCTATGACGTGCTTGTTCCAGTGCGGGGTGTGAGGTGGGCGGGGCTATATAAATAACAGACTAAGAGGAAACAGCCCACAATGCATCTTCTGAAAACCAGACAGTGAAAGATCCACTGACACTGACACAGGTCAGTAATGGAGCTCATACTTCTAACATGTGAGTACACTCGACTCATATATCCATGGAATATAATGTTATGTGCAATATATGCATTTTTACTGTAGTTTACACACCAGTTATTTATGTATGATCCACATCAGTTTCATGTGATGCATTTTCGGACACTGAGTGCTTGAAAATTATTTGGCTGTATAACCTATTTTCAACCAATATTTTCTTTCCATACAGTAATTGCATCTATAATTAATATTGTATCTCTGGAGCAAGGTATGTTTTCGGTGTAGTTTCTCTGATGAAATATGACCATTGTTGATTTTAACAATTCTTGTTCACAATTAAAAGCATATCGATTTATCACCATTGATTCTGTGAGCAGGTGATTCAGATGAAGTCTTCCCAGCAAGGATAGATGGGAAAAGCCTTGTTAAATTAGGAGATAAATTGGAATTAAACTGTAGTATAACTGGTCTCAAAAGACCAGGCGGCCAGCTCCACATGTATCTCTGTAAGAACGGAGTTGGAACAAGAATGCGACCACTCGGAGATTTGGATAGCATCATCTTCAGTTTTAAACCTGGAATAGAGGACTCAGGAAACTACAGCTGTGTGTACTCAACCCAAAAACGTCCTATAGATGAACTACATGCAACAGGACAAAACTCAGTCACTGTAACAGTCTATGGTAAAGTATGTCTCACTGCTGCATTATGAAGTAAAATGAGATTCAGTTATATTCAGATTCAGTGCCTTCCACAAATATTAATGTATGTTTAATGTGCACAGATCATGCTGTTACTCATCCAGCATTCATTTATGGAGAACAAACTCAGGTGAGAGCAGGCGAGAATGTGATGTTACACTGTATCGTTGCTCGCAAACAAAGATGTCAAGATCAGTTTCATGTGTACCTTTGTAAGAATGGAGATGCAATAGCAATGAAAGAAGAAGAAGAACCAGATGTCAGCTTCACATTTAACAGAGTCACCCCTGATGACTCAGGGACATACAGCTGTGTATATTCATTCCTGAATTATACACTACATGAAGTAAACCAAACAGGAAAAAATTCAGTCCTCATCCAAGTCTATGGTAAGAGACCATAAATCAGAAACAAACAAACAAAAAAAACCTGTTATACAGATGCTGAATATCTTAATGCGTAACATTGTGGAACTGTCGGTTTCCTTTCCTTACTTTGCCAATGGATTACCTCCATTCATTTTCATTCAGGTCACTGAGCCATTTTGTCTTTGGAAAACGTCTTGTAGCCTTATTACCCCACCTACTAGTATTTGCTTCAATTTAAAAGAGTAACTTGACAGTAAAAACGTGTTTTAATAATACCGTTTTAAAACGTTATTATTTTATGCATTCTGACATGCAGCGTTTTCCCCACACTTTTTATTCAGTAGACTCATCCAGTCCTGCGAGGAATACAGTCATATCCCTCTGTGTTCTTGCCCTGACTGGACTGGCGGTATTTGGGGTATATCGATACAGAATCATCTTGATGAGTGGTAAGGATGCAGAAGTAGACCACTAACAATCCCTGTTTCTCGCTCGATACACAAAGCACAGACCTGGTATATGTGCACATGAAAATGCTGTTTTTGCTCAGTGTTCTTTTTTAGTGGTGAGACACACGTCCTCATGATGGTTAATCATACACACTTCTCATTATCATTGTCTGATTGTCTTTCTGTTGCAGTGATTTCCCGTGGCCCGAAACTAAGGTAAATCTGATAAAACAATAAGGAAAAGTCCTAGCAGATTGACTTGACATCTTGTTGAACCTAATTCTCTCTCTCCCTCTCTCTCTCTCTCTCAGTGGAGTGCCTAGCGATGAAACAGTTTATGAGGATATGACGAAGGCACGAGGTACTCACACTTCAGTTCTCAGTGATGTATTTCTGATTTGTTATGTTTACACATTTTGTGCATCCACTCTGTCCTTTCATATTGTTGTAAGGTGCAGGAACACTTACCAAGACTGAACAAAGGTAAGAATGATGTCCGTGTCCGTTCAGATTTTTCACCAAGCGGGACACCACTGGGATCCGAATGGGGAATCTAAAATGTAGGGCTGCACCTATCCGCTGTCAGACAGTGTCCAAACTGGACACAAAACTAGTGCACTCACATTTTTAAATGTCAAGACTGAGAGTGAGACTAAAGCAAATGTCAGCTTGGCGTTATCCACTTGGATCTCTCACGTTAAAGAGCAGACGGCACATACCACTATTTTAGAAATCTACTCTCACTGGAATACAATAAAATTTCTCTGCTGGGCTCTTCCGGTTAAAGCACTGTTAACTTCCCCGCAAACCTCATGTAATAAGGCAGGACAGCCACTGAGCTTCATTTGAATATGTCGGTTAGTTATCCGTACAGATCATGTTTAGGTCCAATATGCTTTGTCATGGCATTCTGTGAGAATGTTAGTGTTCTAATCTACTGTTTCTACTGCCACTGTGTCACAGTAACGAGTCCTCCGATGAAACGTGTGGAGGACACTCTACGTTAACGGTGGTCAAAGGTAAACAAACAGTAAATATTGCATATGCATGCGAAAGCTGATTGGTTTGAGGAATAGGATTCTGACCGTAGTGGACACTGGCTTTGCCGTGCTGTAACTGTAAAATTCTGACCACCATGTCGTTCGCAGGAAGAAGTGATCATCGTGCTCGTCGGTGAGTCACCATCTCTATTATTATATTGTGTCCAGCTGTGCTTTTACACTGCGCGGAAATACAGTACTACTGTAATTTGACATTGTGTTCTTCAATAGTTTTAAAAATGAAAGTGAAGTGTGTTCAAATGTTGTGTTTTTCTTCACAGTAGTGATGACAAGGTGGTGCACAGTTGTGTAGCGACCGAAGGTATGTGCATGTGTACTCGGTCGTATCTATTTTTGCTCAAACGTTAACGCTTCAACAAAAAAAGCTCCAGAGCTCTAGTCTTGGTCTCTGTGTGCAGATGACACAAGGCCCAGGAGACCATGTGCACTGAGACTTTGAAACCACTCGTTTGAAGAACAAACACACAGACATGCATATGCAGACAGGGGACCCAAATTAAGAAGCAGTGTTCCAATGACGAAATACTTATTGCAAACTGAGCAACAACGATGTGAAGTTCTATTGTCTTATGATGCTTTCGTGCATTTCGGGCCCATTGTGTGTGGTGCAGTGGATATCAGTTAATTTTACAAAACTCACAGCATTGAAACTATGTGTGACATTTAAACTGTGTGTGATATTTGGTTGTGTCTTGTGTTTTTCAGACGCAGTTAATACAGGTAACAGAAATGGAACAGTTGTGATCTGAAATCTTAAAGATACATTGTTTTGTTCCGCTATTTTTTAATGTGTCGCTGCCTGTAACATACTATAATTGCCAGTAGCAAAATGTAAAAAACAAACAAACCTTGAGGGTTACATTAGCAGTAAATTATGTTTGATGTTTTTCTACATCTGATCTGTATTTCAGCCGCAGAGAAAACAAATGAATCATTGGCGATATACGCTGAACCAAAGAGAAAGAGAAAGCATGATGAAGTTTGCAATCAACAAGCCCAGACTGAATAACACTGATGAACTGGATCAGGTGAAAACATCTCTAATCATCTGGAGTAACAGCCTACACTTTTTTTCTCAAACCTTGTTCACAGACCTGAGATTAATGAGTACTCAGACCTCAGATTAATGAGTACTCAGACAAAATACAGCTCTAGTTGTACAAATTTTCTGTTATTGAGAACATTTATTCACTGCAACACATTCTTATATGGATTGAGGGTAAATGTCTGTATTGTGGTGTTTCTCAACAGAAATATTGATGATGTAAATGTCTGTACATTACTTTCTCAAACTTCTATTCTTTTGCTCTGAAAATGAGAATTTCACAAAAATGTACAGCTAAATCAAGACTTGTCGGTCTGATTTTTGAAACGAATGATTGATTCTTCCTCTGATTTTAAAGTGAAAATAAAGAGGCACGCACGCGCACACATATGCGAGCGCGCACACACACACACACACACACACACACACACACACACACATACACACACACACGCATGGCATTCTTGCTCATAGTAAGAAGAAAAAAGAGAGGAAGGAAAAAGAAGAACAAAGCAGCAAGTTCAGGCTTCCCAAAGGGATGCAGATTATCTGGGAGAGAGAGAGAGAAAGAGAGAGAGAGAGAGAGAGAGAGAGAGCGCGAGAGAGAGAGAGAGCGCGAGAGAGAGAGAAACAGGAAATAGTCCTCAATGCTGGACTCACCACCAGGGGATCATTCTGCTATCTGTTCACACATTTATATAGTTCTGTTTGCCCTGCCTATATCAATATATAGATGCCATATACTTATATCCCAATCGTTTCCTACCTCTAGCAGAAGCCATTTTTTAAATGTCATATTTACGTTTATGATTCCATGCTTGAATATGATATCATGCTACACTTATCCACTTATCCTGGATGCTGCAACTCAATCCAGTTTACTTATTTTATTTATTAATCCATTTTTTTTGCACAAGTGTCACAAATTAACATTGTACAACTGCGATATTGTCCTGGCACACTTAAATCCAATCGGTGATTAAGGAGGACGTCTGACCAATTGGAAAGGGGCAGGAGCTATGTGAGCCTGCTAAACAGTGACAGGAACTATGACTGGAACCTCTGGGTGATTCCACACAACAGTTATCTTGATTAATTAATGCCCAAATGTACACACACAGGCTGATGTATAAAAACAATGAGCACTGTTTTGGCTTCTGTTGCCAGAGGAGGAGATCTCAGTGACTTTGATTGATGATGTTTTGTAAAATATTGTCATCTAAAAACATAACAGTGCTAGATGTATATTCATGATATATTCATATCATCTGTATTGATCATATAAAAATTACAAAACTGACAGGCCTACCCTTAACAATGAGTAATGTCACGTTCATACAACCAACTGACATCCATGGAAATACATTGACAAATATATTGATAAGTCAGGACTGAAGAAGGAGAATGGCGGGCTCTTATGGACATGGGGCAGAACAGCAATCACTTCAAATATTGACACTTTCCCATAACATGCAAAGCGTTTGTTTGTCATCGAACGTCGGTATTCGACATGTTTAATGAGACCAGCCAGGTCAGTTAGATCATTGTTTACAATTTACAATTTAGTTATTTGGCAGACGCTTTTTGCCAAAGCGACTTACAATCAGTGCATCAGTTGGGTTTCTAATACCTCGTGAGCAGAGATCCCAATAAGACTGAGCGTCAATTTGCCCCTTCGTATTGCACCCCTGGAATACTTTGACCAACACAGATACAAGACAAGGGTTTTTTTTTTTTTTTTAGGAAAGGGAGGTTAGGCAGTGGGGGACAGGTGGGTTCTAAAGAGGTGGGTTTTCAGTTTCCTGCGGAAGATGGCAAGAGATTCCGCCTTCTTGACTGCATGGGGGAGGTCGTTCCACCACCTTGGGGCAATGGCGGAGAAGAGGCGTGGTCGGGAGGAGCGGCTGCCGGGTTCCCGAAGTGAGGGGACCGTCAGCTGACCAGAGGTCGTAGAGCGGAGGGTTCTAGTAGTGGTATACGGAGTTATTAGGGACTGAAGGTTGCCTGGTAGGCCAGCACCAGTGTCTTGAATTGGATGCGGGCAGCTACCGGAAGCCAGTGGAGCGCAGTAAGCAGTGGAGTGACATGAGAGTGCTTAGGGAGGTTGAAGACCAGGCGTGCAGCGGCGTTCTGCACGAGCTGGAGCGGCCTGATGGTGCAGGTCGGTAAGCCAGCCAGTAGGATGTTGCAGTAGTCCAGGCGGGAGATGACAAGCGCTTGGACCAGGAGCTGGGTTGCCTGTTGTGTGAGGAATGGGCGGATTCTCCTGATATTGTATAGGGAGAATCTGCAGGATCGAGTGACTGCCGCGATGTGACCGGAGTAGGTTAACTGGTTGTCGAGGGTTACGCCTAGGTTTCTGGCTGCTGTGGTGGGGAACACCACAGATCCCTCGATGGTGATTGCAGTGTCGATCGTAGGGGGGTTCTTTGCAGGAAAGAACAGAAGCTCAGTTTTCTCCAGGTTGAGTTTGAGGTGGTTAGCAGACATCCAGGAGGCAATGTCAGCTAAGCAGGCTGCGATGCAAGGCTGAACCTGAGAGTCAGAGGGGGGGAAGGAGAAGAACAGCTGTGTGTCATCAGCGTAGCAGTGGTAAGAGAGACCATGGGCGGAGATAACTTGACCGAGCGATCTGGTGTAGAGAGAGGAGGAGTGGACCAGTCGGCTTCAGTCTGTTAATTCAGTGATTCTTCAGATCAGGAACAAAACAGGTTTTAATTTACTAAAAATGATCTTGATTATTTTCAAAACCTATGCACACATCTTTGTTAAATGAGGTTTTGGCTATCTAACCATGTTTTGGAACAACCTGCCAGTTCTAACATTTTTTTTATAAATTACATGTTTGTTGGATCACTGCCAGATTTTTGTCAACACCATCAGACACACAGAAATGTCCATAAAATGATTTTGAATGAACTTATCACAGATATTTTGATTATTCTTGGTTCTCTTAATTGTGCACACGTGTTTTCAAATGAATCATATCACCTTTTAAAAGTTTGATTACTCAGTGTCTGATGATTGCTGTTTAGATCCTACAGATTTATCAGTTTTGTATTTAATCTTGTTAATGTACAGTGATATTTAGAAACTTAAAAATTACACATTCCCTTTGGAAATGCAATAATTTTATATACAAATATTCTTGAAGGCACAAAACAAATAAAAAAAAAACAAAAACAAAAAACAACAACATAAAGTCCATCTGACAGAGTTGACAAGGCATTGACGGTGGTGATGCAAAAACTGATGGTGGTGACAAACTAACAAGGAACAGGAAAATATTTCATTCAGAATGACCACTGAACTCTCACAAACATTGTAAAATAAAAAAACTAAATACATAGTCAAATTTGACTTCTGAAGGCAGTCGATGGAGTTTAAACACCAGGCAACAAATGATTCAAGTGTTCCTTTTCTATGAAGTCCATGACCTCTGCAGATATATGGTCTATGTCCCTGGTGCTACTTGTACAGACTGGTGATGATGGTATATTCAGCTTCAGATGGTATATTAATGGCACAAAACAGACATCCCGCCATCCTTGTTTTTGCTAAAAACAAACATTTGGCACCTGAGGATGAAAGAATTCAACCTGGAGATCTTGATGCTCTGGGTCAATTGTTAAGGCTTTACCCAGCCACCATTCATTCATTCATCCATTCATTCATTTTCCGAGCCACTTATCCTAATTAGGGTCACGGGGCACTGGGGCCTATCCCAGTGCTCACTGGGTGAAAGGTGGGGAAACACCCTAGACAGGTGGTCAGTCCATCGCAGGGCAGACACACAGACAAACACATTCACACCGAGGGGCAATTTGGTATCTCCAATTCACCTGCCTTACGTGTCTTTGCACTGTGGGAGGAAACCGGAGCTCCAGGCAGAAAAGCAGACAGACACGGGGAGACCTTGGCCAGGAATCAGACCCAGGACCTTCTTGCTGTGAGGTGACAGTGCTAACCTTGCCACCCCTAGCCAGCCACCAGTTCTGATCATACATGACAACAAGCCACTCTCCACTCTGAACATCACCAGGGCCTATCCCAGTTCTTGTGCCCCCAGGTGGGCTCTTTCTCCATGGCCTCCATTAACATCGCCAGAGGACTTTGTACTTCAACAGCACTACAACTACAATCTTTGCATCTTTCCCTCTCACCAGCCAGTAGCTACCTGCTGCTCCTTGGCTCATCAGAACTGATGTGTAAAGGGCTCTCTGGCGGCGTGTCTGGATCTTGCTGGCCTTCCTGTGCTCTTTTCTTGCATTTTCTTGACTCTGTCTGTGCTTGTTTCCAAAACCTTCTCTTATGCCTCTTTTCTCTTTCTTCAAAATCACAGATGGTTTTATTTTGGCCTCTTCCACACTATTTCTCCACCTTTCCCTCTCCTTTCTCAGGAACACCTCCTTTAGCTCAGGCTGGCTATAAAGTTTTTCTCTCCTTTCTTGATACCCCCTGCTCCCTCTCTTTCACTCCTCCACTGACAACTTCTATCTGGCCATTCTAGCCTGAAATGCATACCATTTTGCAATCAGTATACTTTTCTGATAGATAAGCATAAGCAAAAACTTATTACATCTCAAGTACTTGAGAAATTATTACAATGAGATTCAATTCAAAACAAAGTTATACAGCCATTGGTTGAAATTCAACACAAAACTGTGCAACAATGATGAACACAATAAGTAATATAATTTAAGTAAACTACAGTAAAATGAGTAATAGCACACTTTAGTGGCATTTGTCAACACCATCAGATACAAATCCTGATGCTGTTGACACCTGATGGAGTTGACAAAATACCATGTTTTCTCTTATAACACATCTGTTTCTCACAGGAGTCATCTTTCTTATCATCAGTTGCTTATGAGCTCTATAACCTACTTAAATTAAGCCTTTATTACAGAACATTTCACACAAATCTTGCATTTAATTGGTTATGGTGTTGACACACTATGGTTGTGACATGCAAGGTATTAACAAATAGGTATGAATTGACAAGAATATTAAAAACTTACTAGTGACTTTAAATAGTCATGAAATTATTTACTCAACTACTTACACATAGTAATTATGACATTCAGTTTTACATTACTTTTAATTCTTTTGAAGCTATTGTAATGAGGCCTGCTTCAGGACAAGTCTTTTTTCAGGCACTGATCACATATTACATCATTTAGAATAAAAAAAATATGTATAAAACAACATGAATTGATATTTTGTTGTGCTAACATTGTCCTGGTTAGTCTTTTGGCTATTTGTATGAAAGATATTATGCACATTTTCCTACCCAAAAACCGTCTTTTCTGGCGGACGTGTTTTGTCCCAGATCTCAAGAATCACTGTATTACATCAATTCATTCAGTGGTACGATTTTTGACACCAACGACTTTTTATTGTTTTGAAGATTTGAAGATAGGTCCTGGGGAAAAAACGCGTAGTTCCAGTAATTAATTGTTCGCAGTTTTTAAAACCCTTTTTTATACACATTACATAGCTTCTCAAGGAATATCAGTTGATGGGATCTGCCGCAACTCCATCTACTTACAATTAATAAGTTTGCTCGATTAGTCTGTGCCCTCTACAGAGGGATCTGGTTCGGCAAATTTTAGTCAACATTTAGACCGAAATTACAATTCGGTGTCGTCTTAATTCGACTGTCGATGTGAGATTAAAGAGGCGCAAAACTTGTGTTTAAATTAACGGTTGGTCCGACTGAGCCTACCTGTGAGAAATTTGATGCTAGTTCTTAGCCTCCGAAAATTCGTGCAAGATTGTGATGAAGGTTGACGACGGTGAGGAATTTTAAAAAATCATTAAACTGAATAAAAACCGATTACTTTCCTCCAAATAACCGACTTTAGGGGAAAGGCGACCAAAAACGAAGAACATTCAAACCTCGTGCTCATCATCAACGAGCCGCTCAGCTAAACAGATATGAGTTAGCAGCTGGTCTTTTTAAGAGAACGGCGCTGTATGAGATGCCACGATGACAAGCCTAGTTACTAAATCTAGTTACTAAACACCAGGATTTCATTATTTACATCTATTAACAGTGGACAATAACGGCATTAAAACCGTTACTAACCAGTATAATCATGAGCGCTGCCTTTTAGACAAGCACAGTCTGTCACGTGCATTTCGGGAAAAATCAAGCAAAGCAAAATTTTAAAAAAAGTATAATCATATTAGGAAATAAATAAATTACAGAAACAAACTAAAAATTAGGATATACATTTTTTTTATTTATTTAAAAGTACAGAGATATGCCATCACCTCGCTTCGTGGTGAAGGAACATTTGTGACGACATATGCAACGTGACCACGCCCACAAATTGTAGCAAATAAAAAGGCCCCGACCTGCTACTTCGACTTCAGTTTTGCTCGACACAAAACACTTCATTCCTAAAGGATTCTGACCTTATAAACGAGAGGAAAAAAATCAGCATTAGGAAATGTCAGAGGAGGTTTTTCAACCTGAGACAACAGCTGCACTGCAGCAGCTGAAGATCACCTCAACTACTGAGGACACCCCAGCCACCATGAGAGTAGGAGAAGACTCCAAAGTCTCCCAGGTGGCACAGGATGTTGTGGAGGATGTCCTACACAAATTGGAGACGACGTTGCTGCCAGAAGCAAGCGCATCTCCACAGATGGTCCAGACCCATCCAGAGGAGTCTGCTGAGGATCCACGAAGATCCTCCAGTCCATCAGAGGCTGGGCAGGCCGAGGTAGACCCAGCACTGGTTCCTGGTGCCATCCCAGGTACCCCAGTCCCCTCAGAGGGGCACGTTGAGAACACCTCCCCCCTCGTCTGGGAGACGGTGATTGATGAGAACGAGGTGGCCTTGCTCTGTAAGACAGTCCAGTATATTGTGGACCAGGTGATGGAGGAGCTTACCATCACAGACTTGATGAACCTCATAGCCCTTGTGGAAAACAGAGCAGCAGAGGCAGCAAGGTGCCTGTCGGGCGATGGAATGAGCCCCGCTGTAAAGATGGAGGTGGAGGAGACCAAAATCGCTCCCCAGAATGAGAAGAAGAAGGAGAGCAAGTGGGAGAGATTCATGTGCTGCTTTCCCAAAAGAAAGAGCATCAAAAAGGTAAGAAATTGTTCCATCTTTTCCACTGACTTTTTATACTGTATCTGTGAAATTTGACAGAGAGAGACTTTCTGACAGAGTGAATCTCTTGACTCTATAGTATGTAACTGTTTGAGCCCAGGTTTTGAAAGTCAGCAAAACCATACAGTTTGCACGTGTTTCCACTGGAAATATGATAATTTAGTGTCACACACTCAAGTGTACCATTGCTATGTTTATTAATAATCAGATCTCTTTTGTCTTAATCAGCAGAAATCCAAAGACGTTGGGGCTTCAGAGAGTGCTACGGCCACAAAGGAGAAGACCCCGAAACCTTCCCTTTTGAGGAGGATGATGGCTGTGCTCAGGAAGAGCTACTAAGTGTTAGGGCTGGTGTGGCCTGGTTGACTGAGGACCCAAAAGCAGACTCAGAACACAGAGTATATTTTAGTTGGTGTTTAATGAATTCTGCTCTTCCAAGAACTCCAAAAGGACTGAATGACGGTGACGGTATCAGTGGGCAAAGACAGCGGCAGAGGTCAAAAACAGGCAGAGAAGGTCAGGCACAAGAGACAGAAAAAAGCAGGCAGAAGTTCCAGAAACGCAAGGCAAAAACAGTGTCCAAAAAACAGGCAAAGATCAAAAAGGCAACAGGCAAAAACACGTATCCAAAAAACAGGCAATGGTCAAAAGGGGAACAAGAATGAAGCCAGCCAGCCAACCAGCCAGCCAGCAAACCAGCCAGCCAGCCAGCCAGCCAACCAGCCAGCCAGCCAGCCAGCCAGCCAGCCAGCCAGCCAGCCAGCCAGCCAGCCAGCCAGCCCTGGAAACATGAAAGATGGCTAGATAATCCAGCAAACTGGAGTGGAAACAGACAGGGCTTAAATGCAGTGGCTGATTAAGGAAAATGGCAGCAGGTGAGCAGAAACCAGGCAGGAAACAGTGTAAAATATGGACTGGAGCAACCTGGAACAGACAGACGAGACATGCCTGACAGGACACAAGGAAAACATGGACTAGGATCTGGAAGAGCAAGGCTGGACCGTGACACTGAGGGGCCACTAGAAATCCTGACTGCCTGCGAACCTTTTTTCGCACCATTGCCAATGAATAAATCCCAGCAAACTTTATTCACTGTCTCATGTGTGTTCTTTTCACGTGAACTGTCACTGTGCGTTTTCATATGAACATATTTTTTATTATTTTAATATCATTTTAATTGTGTAAATTTGTTCTATTTAAATTAAATCAAAGATACCTAAGTATTTATCCATTGATATTTGTCAGTAAAATTAACCTATTAATTAAAATGTACAGATTTTTGCTCACGTATTGTCTTGTCTTGTTAAGGGGCCTTGTTCCAATAGTCTTTGTCTAAAGAGCAGTCAAGACCACCAAAACAGAATGATGGGCTCAGTGTATGTTGCCTCAGCCTTACCTACAATCAGCTGTGGTCTGAAGATGTCTGACTGCACTCTAATTTTGACTAGTCATGAACAGCCAGCCAGCTAGATAGATAGATAGATAGATAGATAGATAGATAGATAGATAGATAGATAGATAGATAGATAGATACCAGATGAAAACCGTGTTATTACACCAGCCTAGAAAAGTAACAGTGACTGATGATAACACCAGCAGATACCAGAAATGTAATAATAAGTCAATAAATAAGTGCAGGGACACTGTGTAAACTGCACAGATATTAACACATGTGAGTTTTATGTATAACAACATTAGTGGGGAGTAATACGACACCTTAATAATACAGTAGGATTATAGTTTTACTGTGAAGACAAGTGTTTAAGGTGAGAACTGTATATGCACATACACACTCCTGAAATATCTAGATGAATGTGATGGTTTTTTTGCACATTTATCTTATGGAGATATAGAGGCATGCAAGTAAAAACACGTTTTTAACAATCAAAATTTCCCATATGCACTAAATCTCCAGTCCAGAGGATGGCAGTAATGTGCTTCAGTTCTGCTGGCCTTCAGGTTTAACCATGACAGGGATTGATTAATCCCCAGAGGTGAAATTTTGTTACTATTATCTAGATAAACAGGAATCACATCAGAATTAAAAACACAGCTTCAGGCAATGGCTTCTGCACAACAACACATAATAATGAACAAATAAACAGACACATGGGAAGACAGATATTTAAGGACATACATCAATTTAAGGACAGACATTAGTAATTAAATCAAATAGAACTGGACTAATAACACAAACCTGTGGTGTTCAACAAAGTGTAACAATTCATGACAGAGGTTTTCTTATGGTGTTAACTGTATGAATTTTGTATGGCCTTTAGTAAAATGACATGGAGTGGTTAAGCGTGCCTGTATGTTACAGACTGCTTACAATTTACAATTGAGCATTTAGCAGACGCTTTTAGCCAAAGCGACTTACAATCAGTGCATCAGTCGGATTCCTAATACCTCATAAGCATACACCGCTAAAAAGACTGAGCGTCAATTTACTTCTTCATATTGCGCCCTGGAATTCTTAGACAAACATAGATACAAGACAAGGTTTTTTTTTTTTTTTTAAGGAAGGGAGGTTAGGCTTTGGGGGATAGGTGGGTTCTGAAGAGGTGGGGTTTCAGTTTCTTGCGGAAGATGGTGAGGGATTCCACAGTCCTAACTATATGAGGGAGGTCGTTCCACCACTGAGGGGCAATGGCGGAGAAGAGGCGTGGTCGGGAGGAGCGGCTGCCGGGTTCCCGAAGTGAGGGGACCGTCAGCTGACCAGAAGTCGTAGAGCGGAGGGTTCTAGTAGTGGTATACGGAGTTATTAGGGACTGAGGGGTGCCTGGTAGGCCAGCACCAGTGTCTTGAATTGGATGCGGGCAGCTACCGGAAGCCAGTGGAGTGCAGTAAGGAGCGGAGTGACATGAGAGTGCTTAGGGAGGTTGAAGACCAGGCGTGCAGCGGCGTTCTGCACGAGCTGGAGCGGCCTGATGGCGCAGGTCGGTAAGCCAGCCAGTAGGATGTTGCAGTAGTCCAGGCGGGAGATGGCAAGCGCTTGGACCAGGAGCTGGGTTGCCTGTTGTGTGAGGAATGGGCAGATTCTCCTGATATTGTATGGGGAGAATCTGCAGGATCGAGTGACTGCCGCGATGTGACCGGAGTAGGTTAACTGGTTGTCGGGGGTTACGCCTAGGTTTCTGGCTGCTGTGGTGGGGAACACCACAGATCCCTCGATGGTGATTGCAGTGTCGATCGTAGGGGGGTTCTTTGCAGGAAAGAACAGAAGCTCAGTTTTCTCCAGGTTGAGTTTGAGGTGGTTAGCAGACATCCAGGAGGCAATGTCAGCTAAGCAGGCTGCGATGCAAGGCTGAACCTGAGAGTCAGAGGAGGGGAAGGAGAAGAACAGCTGTGTGTCATCAGCGTAGCAGTGGTAAGAGAGACCATGGGTGGAGATAACTTGACCGAGTGATCTGGTGTAGAGAGAGAAGAGGAGTGGACCAGTCGGCTTCAGTCTCTTAATTCAGTGATTCTTCAGATCAGGAACAAAACAGGTTTTAATTTACTAAAAATGATCTTGATTATTTTCAAAACCTATGCACACATCTTTGTTAAATGAGGTTTTGGCTACCGAACCATGTTTTGGAACATCCTCCCAGTTCTAACATTTTTCTATCAATTACATGTATGTTGGATCACTGCCAGATTTTTGTCAACACCATCAGACACATAGAAATGTCTATAAAATTATTTTGAATGAACTTATCACAGATATTTTGACTCCTAGCAGTTTCTTGGTTCTCTTAATTATGCACACGTGTTTTCAAATGAATCATATCACCTTTTAAAAGTTTGATTAGTCAGTGTCTGATGATTGCTGTTTAGATCCTACAGATTTATCAGTTTTGTATTTAATCTTGTTAATGTACAGTGATATTTAGAAACTTAAAAATTACACATTACCGTTGGAAATGCAATGATTTTATATACAAATATTCCTGAAGGCACAAAACAAATTAAAAAAAACAATAACAACAACAACAACATAAAGTCCATCTGACGGAGTTGACAAGGCATTGACGGTGGTGACGCAAAAACTGACGGTGGTGACAAACTAACAAGGAACAGGAAAATATTTCATTCAGAATGACCACTGAACTCTCACAAACATTGTAATATTGCAAGACATGAAGAAAACACATAACATAACCATTCTTTTCTTGGAGTCACATCTCAGGGGAGTAGAGGGACTTTAATGTGTGTCAACACCATAACCAATTAAATTCAAGATTTGTGTGAAACTTCCTGTAATAAAGGCTTAATTTAAGTAGATTATAGAGCTCATAAGTAACTGATGATAAACATGATGGGTCCTGTTGTGACATGTGAGGTATTAACAAATCGAATGAATTGACAAGAATATTAAAAACTTACTAGTGACTTTAAATAGTCATGAAATTATTTACTCAACTACTTATACATAGTAATTATGATGTTCAATTTTACATTAATTTGAATTCTTTTGAAGCTATTGTACTGTAATGAGGCCTGATTCAGGACAAGCCTTTTTCCAGGCACTGGTCACATATTACATCATTTAGAATAAAAAAAAATATATGTATAAAACAACATGAATTGATATTTTGTTGTGCTAACATTGTCCTGGTTAGTCATTTGGCTATTTGTATGAATGATATTATGCACATTTTCCTACCCAAAAACCGTCTTTTCTGGCGGACGAGTTCTGTCCCAGATCTCAAGAATCACTATATTACATCAATTCATTCAATGGTACGATTTTTGACACCAACGACTTTTTATTGTTTTGAAGATAGGTCCTGGGAAAAAACGCGTAGTTCCAGTAATTAATCGTTCGCAGTTTTTAAACCCCTTTTTTATACACATTACATAGCTTCTCATCGAGTATCAGTTGATGGGATCTGCCGCAACTCCATCTACTTACAATTAACAAGTTTGCTCGATTAGTCTGGGCCCTCTACAGAGGGATCTGGCTTGGCCAATTTTAGTCAACATTTACACCTAAATTACAATTCGGTGTCGTCTTAATTCGACTGTCGATGTGAGATTAAACACGCGCAAAATTTGTGTTTAAATTAACGGTTGGTCCGACTGAGCCTACCTGTGAGACATTTGATGCTAGTTCTTAGCCTCCAAAAAATCGTGCAAAAGTGTGATGAAGGGTGACGACGGTGAAGAATTAAAAAACAATCATTAAACTGAATAAAAACCGATTACTTTCCTCCAAATAACCAACTTTAGGGGAAAGGGGAACAAGAACAAAAAACATTCGTACTCATCAACGAGCCGCTCCGCTAAACAGATATGAGTTAGCAGCTGGTCTTTGGAGCTATTTGAGATGCCACGATGACAAACCTAGTTATTTTCGGACGTCGACTAAACACAAGGATTTCGTTTTTTATATCTATTAACAGTGGACAATAACGGCATTAAAACCGTTAGTAACAAATATAATCATGAGCGCTGAATTTTCGATTGGCACGACAATCACAGTAACTTAAATTTCGGGAAACAAAATCAAGCAAAGCAAAAAATAACAAATTGTAATTAAATTAGGAAATAAATAAATTACAAAAAGAAATTACAAATTAGGATATAAAAGTTTCCATTTTATTTAAAAGTACAGAGATATGCCCTCACCTGGCTTCCTGGTGAAGGAATAATTATGACGACATATGCAACGTGACCACGCCCACAAATTGTAGCAAATAAAAAGGCCCCGACCTGCTACTTCCACTTCAGTTTTGCTCTACACAAAACACTTCAGTCCTAAAGGATTCAAACCTTATAAAAGAAAGGAAAAATCAGCATTAGGAAATGTCAGAGGTTTTTCAACCTGAGGCAACAGCTGCACTGCAGCAGCTGGAGATCACCTCAACTACTGAGGACACCCCAGCCACCATGAGAGTAGGAGAAGACTCCAAAGTCTCCCAGGTGGCACAGGATGTTGTGGATGATGTCCTACACAAATTGGAGACGACGTTGCTGCCAGAAGCAAGCGCATCTCCAGAGGTGGTCCAGACCCATCCAGAGGAGTCTGCTGAGGATCCACAAAGATCCTCCAGTCCATCAGAGGCTGGGCAGGCCGAGGTAGACCCAGCACTGGTTCCTGGTGCCATCCCAGGTACCCCAGTCCCCTCAGAGGGGCACGTTGAGAACACCTCCCCCCTCGTCTGGGAGACGGTGATTGATGAGAACGAGGTGGCCTTGCTCTGTAAGACAGTCCAGTATATTGTGGACCAGGTGATGGAGGAGCTTACCATCACAGACTTGATGAACCTCATAGCCCTTGTGGAAAACAGAGCAGCAGAGGCAGCAAGGTGCCTGTCGGGCGATGGAATGAGCCCCGCTGTAAAGATGGAGGTGGAGGAGACCAAAATCGCTCCCCAGAATGAGAAGAAGAAGGAGAGCAAGTGGGAGAGATTCATGTGCTGCTTTCCCAAAAGAAAGAGCATCAAAAAGGTAAGAAATTGTTCCATCTTTTCCACTGACTTTTTATACTGTATCTGTGAATTTGACAGAGAGAGAACTTTCTGACAGAGTGAATCTCTTGACTCTATAGTATGTAACTGTTTGAGCCCAGGTTTTGAAAGTCAGCAAAACCATACAGTTTGCACGTGTTTCCACTGGAAATATGATAATTTAGTGTCACACACTCAAGTGTACCATTGCTATGTTTATTAATAATCAGATCTCTTTTGTCTTAATCAGCAGAAATCCAAAGACGTTGGGGCTTCAGAGAGTGCTACGGCCACAAAGGAGAAGACCCCGAAACCTTCCCTTTTGAGGAGGATGATGGCTGTGCTCAGGAAGAGCTACTAAGTGTTAGGGCTGGTGTGGCCTGGTTGACTGAGGACCCAAAAGCAGACTCAGAACACAGAGTATATTTTAGTTGGTGTTTAATGAATTCTGCTCTTCCAAGAACTCCAAAAGGACTGAATGACGGTGACGGTATCAGTGGGCAAAGACAGCGGCAGAGGTCAAAAACAGGCAGAGAAGGTCAGGCACAAGAGACAGAAAAAAGCAGGCAGAAGTTCCAGAAACGCAAGGCAAAAACAGTGTCCAAAAAACAGGCAAAGATCAAAAAGGCAACAGGCAAAAACACGTATCCAAAAAACAGGCAATGGTCAAAAGGGGAACAAGAATGAAGCCAGCCAGCCAACCAGCCAGCCAGCAAACCAGCCAGCCAGCCAGCCAGCCAACCAGCCAGCCAGCCAGCCAGCCAGCCAGCCAGCCAGCCAGCCAGCCAGCCAGCCAGCCCTGGAAACATGAAAGATGGCTAGATAATCCAGCAAACTGGAGTGGAAACAGACAGGGCTTAAATGCAGTGGCTGATTAAGGAAAATGGCAGCAGGTGAGCAGAAACCAGGCAGGAAACAGTGTAAAATATGGACTGGAGCAACCTGGAACAGACAGACGAGACATGCCTGACAGGACACAAGGAAAACATGGACTAGGATCTGGAAGAGCAAGGCTGGACCGTGACACTGAGGGGCCACTAGAAATCCTGACTGCCTGCGAACCTTTTTTCGCACCATTGCCAATGAATAAATCCCAGCAAACTTTATTCACTGTCTCATGTGTGTTCTTTTCACGTGAACTGTCACTGTGCGTTTTCATATGAACATATTTTTTATTATTTTAATATCATTTTAATTGTGTAAATTTGTTCTATTTAAATTAAATCAAAGATACCTAAGTATTTATCCATTGATATTTGTCAGTAAAATTAACCTATTAATTAAAATGTACAGATTTTTGCTCACGTATTGTCTTGTCTTGTTAAGGGGCCTTGTTCCAATAGTCTTTGTCTAAAGAGCAGTCAAGACCACCAAAACAGAATGATGGGCTCAGTGTATGTTGCCTCAGCCTTACCTACAATCAGCTGTGGTCTGAAGATGTCTGACTGCACTCTAATTTTGACTAGTCATGAACAGCCAGCCAGCTAGATAGATAGATAGATAGATAGATAGATAGATAGATAGATAGATAGATAGATAGATAGATAGATACCAGATGAAAACCGTGTTATTACACCAGCCTAGAAAAGTAACAGTGACTGATGATAACACCAGCAGATACCAGAAATGTAATAATAAGTCAATAAATAAGTGCAGGGACACTGTGTAAACTGCACAGATATTAACACATGTGAGTTTTATGTATAACAACATTAGTGGGGAGTAATACGACACCTTAATAATACAGTAGGATTATAGTTTTACTGTGAAGACAAGTGTTTAAGGTGAGAACTGTATATGCACATACACACTCCTGAAATATCTAGATGAATGTGATGGTTTTTTTGCACATTTATCTTATGGAGATATAGAGGCATGCAAGTAAAAAACACGTTTTTAACAATCAAAATTTCCCATATGCACTAAATCTCCAGTCCAGAGGATGGCAGTAATGTGCTTCAGTTCTGCTGGCCTTCAGGTTTAACCATGACAGGGATTGATTAATCCCCAGAGGTGAAATTTTGTTACTATTATCTAGATAAACAGGAATCACATCAGAATTAAAAACACAGCTTCAGGCAATGGCTTCTGCACAACAACACATAATAATGAACAAATAAACAGACACATGGGAAGACAGATATTTAAGGACATACATCAATTTAAGGACAGACATTAGTAATTAAATCAAATAGAACTGGACTAATAACACAAACCTGTGGTGTTCAACAAAGTGTAACAATTCATGACAGAGGTTTTCTTATGGTGTTAACTGTATGAATTTTGTATGGCCTTTAGTAAAATGACATGGAGTGGTTAAGCGTGCCTGTATGTTACAGACTGCTTACAATTTACAATTGAGCATTTAGCAGACGCTTTTAGCCAAAGCGACTTACAATCAGTGCATCAGTCGGATTCCTAATACCTCATAAGCATACACCGCTAAAAAGACTGAGCGTCAATTTACTCCTTCATATTGCGCCCTGGAATTCTTAGACAAACATAGATACAAGACAAGGTTTTTTTTTTTTTTTTTAGGAAGGGGAGTTAGGCTTTGGGGGATAGGTGGGTTCTGAAGAGGTGGGTTTTCAGTTTCTTGCGGAAGATGGTGAGGGATTCCACAGTCCTAACTATATGAGGGAGGTCGTTCCACCACTGAGGGGCAATGGCGGAGAAGAGGCGTGGTCGGGAGGAGCGGCTGCCGGGTTCCCGAAGTGAGGGGACCGTCAGCTGACCAGAAGTCGTAGAGCGGAGGGTTCTAGTAGTGGTATACGGAGTTATTAGGGACTGAAGGGTGCCTGGTAGGCCAGCACCAGTGTCTTGAATTGGATGCGGGCAGCTACCGGAAGCCAGTGGAGTGCAGTAAGGAGCGGAGTGACATGAGAGTGCTTAGGGAGGTTGAAGACCAGGCGTGCAGCGGCGTTCTGCACGAGCTGGAGCGGCCTGATGGCGCAGGTCGGTAAGCCAGCCAGTAGGATGTTGCAGTAGTCCAGGCGGGAGATGGCAAGCGCTTGGACCAGGAGCTGGGTTGCCTGTTGTGTGAGGAATGGGCAGATTCTCCTGATATTGTATGGGGAGAATCTGCAGGATCGAGTGACTGCCGCGATGTGACCGGAGTAGGTTAACTGGTTGTCGGGGGTTACGCCTAGGTTTCTGGCTGCTGTGGTGGGGAACACCACAGATCCCTCGATGGTGATTGCAGTGTCGATCGTAGGGGGGTTCTTTGCAGGAAAGAACAGAAGCTCAGTTTTCTCCAGGTTGAGTTTGAGGTGGTTAGCAGACATCCAGGAGGCAATGTCAGCTAAGCAGGCTGCGATGCAAGGCTGAACCTGAGAGTCAGAGGAGGGGAAGGAGAAGAACAGCTGTGTGTCATCAGCGTAGCAGTGGTAAGAGAGACCATGGGTGGAGATAACTTGACCGAGTGATCTGGTGTAGAGAGAGAAGAGGAGTGGACCAGTCGGCTTCAGTCTCTTAATTCAGTGATTCTTCAGATCAGGAACAAAACAGGTTTTAATTTACTAAAAATGATCTTGATTATTTTCAAAACCTATGCACACATCTTTGTTAAATGAGGTTTTGGCTACCGAACCATGTTTTGGAACATCCTCCCAGTTCTAACATTTTTCTATCAATTACATGTATGTTGGATCACTGCCAGATTTTTGTCAACACCATCAGACACATAGAAATGTCTATAAAATTATTTTGAATGAACTTATCACAGATATTTTGACTCCTAGCAGTTTCTTGGTTCTCTTAATTATGCACACGTGTTTTCAAATGAATCATATCACCTTTTAAAAGTTTGATTAGTCAGTGTCTGATGATTGCTGTTTAGATCCTACAGATTTATCAGTTTTGTATTTAATCTTGTTAATGTACAGTGATATTTAGAAACTTAAAAATTACACATTACCGTTGGAAATGCAATGATTTTATATACAAATATTCCTGAAGGCACAAAACAAATTAAAAAAAACAATAACAACAACAACAACATAAAGTCCATCTGACGGAGTTGACAAGGCATTGACGGTGGTGACGCAAAAACTGACGGTGGTGACAAACTAACAAGGAACAGGAAAATATTTCATTCAGAATGACCACTGAACTCTCACAAACATTGTAATATTGCAAGACATGAAGAAAACACATAACATAACCATTCTTTTCTTGGAGTCACATCTCAGGGGAGTAGAGGGACTTTAATGTGTGTCAACACCATAACCAATTAAATTCAAGATTTGTGTGAAACTTCCTGTAATAAAGGCTTAATTTAAGTAGATTATAGAGCTCATAAGTAACTGATGATAAACATGATGGGTCCTGTTGTGACATGTGAGGTATTAACAAATCGAATGAATTGACAAGAATATTAAAAACTTACTAGTGACTTTAAATAGTCATGAAATTATTTACTCAACTACTTATACATAGTAATTATGATGTTCAATTTTACATTAATTTGAATTCTTTTGAAGCTATTGTACTGTAATGAGGCCTGATTCAGGACAAGCCTTTTTCCAGGCACTGGTCACATATTACATCATTTAGAATAAAAAAAAATATATGTATAAAACAACATGAATTGATATTTTGTTGTGCTAACATTGTCCTGGTTAGTCATTTGGCTATTTGTATGAATGATATTATGCACATTTTCCTACCCAAAAACCGTCTTTTCTGGCGGACGAGTTCTGTCCCAGATCTCAAGAATCACTATATTACATCAATTCATTCAATGGTACGATTTTTGACACCAACGACTTTTTATTGTTTTGAAGATAGGTCCTGGGAAAAAACGCGTAGTTCCAGTAATTAATCGTTCGCAGTTTTTAAACCCCTTTTTTATACACATTACATAGCTTCTCATCGAGTATCAGTTGATGGGATCTGCCGCAACTCCATCTACTTACAATTAACAAGTTTGCTCGATTAGTCTGGGCCCTCTACAGAGGGATCTGGCTTGGCCAATTTTAGTCAACATTTACACCTAAATTACAATTCGGTGTCGTCTTAATTCGACTGTCGATGTGAGATTAAACACGCGCAAAATTTGTGTTTAAATTAACGGTTGGTCCGACTGAGCCTACCTGTGAGACATTTGATGCTAGTTCTTAGCCTCCAAAAAATCGTGCAAAAGTGTGATGAAGGGTGACGACGGTGAAGAATTAAAAAACAATCATTAAACTGAATAAAAAACCGATTACTTTCCTCCAAATAACCAACTTTAGGGGAAAGGGGAACAAGAACAAAAAACATTCGTACTCATCAACGAGCCGCTCCGCTAAACAGATATGAGTTAGCAGCTGGTCTTTGGAGCTATTTGAGATGCCACGATGACAAACCTAGTTATTTTCGGACGTCGACTAAACACAAGGATTTCGTTTTTTATATCTATTAACAGTGGACAATAACGGCATTAAAACCGTTAGTAACAAATATAATCATGAGCGCTGAATTTTCGATTGGCACGACAATCACAGTAACTTAAATTTCGGGAAACAAAATCAAGCAAAGCAAAAAATAACAAATTGTAATTAAATTAGGAAATAAATAAATTACAAAAAGAAATTACAAATTAGGATATAAAAGTTTCCATTTTATTTAAAAGTACAGAGATATGCCCTCACCTGGCTTCCTGGTGAAGGAATAATTATGACGACATATGCAACGTGACCACGCCCACAAATTGTAGCAAATAAAAAGGCCCCGACCTGCTACTTCCACATCAGTTTTGCTCTACACAAAACACTTCAGTCCTAAAGGATTCAAACCTTATAAAAGAAAGGAAAAATCAGCATTAGGAAATGTCAGAGGTTTTTCAACCTGAGGCAACAGCTGCACTGCAGCAGCTGGAGATCACCTCAACTACTGAGGACACCCCAGCCACCATGAGAGTAGGAGAAGACTCCAAAGTCTCCCAGGTGGCACAGGATGTTGTGGATGATGTCCTACACAAATTGGAGACGACGTTGCTGCCAGAAGCAAGCGCATCTCCAGAGGTGGTCCAGACCCATCCAGAGGAGTCTGCTGAGGATCCACAAAGATCCTCCAGTCCATCAGAGGCTGGGCAGGCCGAGGTAGACCCAGCACTGGTTCCTGGTGCCATCCCAGGTACCCCAGTCCCCTCAGAGGGGCACGTTGAGAACACCTCCCCCCTCGTCTGGGAGACGGTGATTGATGAGAACGAGGTGGCCTTGCTCTGTAAGACAGTCCAGTATATTGTGGACCAGCTGATGGAGGAGCTTACCATCACAGACTTGATGAACCTCATAGCCCTTGTGGAGAACAGAGCAGCAGAGGCAGCAAGGTGCCTGTCGGGCGATGGAATGAGCCCCGCTGTAAAGATGGAGGAGACCAAAATCGCTCCCCAGAATGAGAAGAAGAAGGAGAGCAAGTGGGAGAGATTCATGTGCTGCTTTCCCAAAAGAAAGAGCATCAAAAAGGTAAGAAATTGTTCCATCTTTTCCGCTGACTTTTTATACTGTATCTGTGATTCTGAGAGAGAGAGAAACTTTCTGACAGAGTGAATCTCTTGACTCTATAGTATGTAACTGTTTGAGCCCAGGTTTTGAAAGTCAGCAAAACCATACGGTTTGCATGTGTTTCCACTGGAATTATGATCATTTAGTGTCACATTGCTATGTTTATTAATAATCAGATCTCTTTTGTCTTAATCAGCAGAAATCCAAAGACGTTGGGGCTTCAGAGAGTGCTACGGCCACAAAGGAGAAGACCCCGAAACCTTCCCTTTTGAGGAGGATGATGGCTGTGCTCAGGAAGAGCTACTAAGTGTTAGGGCTGGTGTGGCCTGGTTGACTGAGGACCCAAAAGCAGACTCAGAGCACAGAGTATATTTTAGCTGGTGTTTAATGAATTCTATTCTTCCAAGAACTCCAAAAGGACTGAATGACGGTATCAGTGGGCAAAGACAGCGGCAGAGGTCAAAAACAGGCAGAGAAGGTCAGGCACAAGAGACAGAAAAAAGCAGGCAGAAGTTCCAGAAACGCAAGGCAAAAACAGTGTCCAAAAAACAGGCAAAGATCAAAAAGGCAACAGGCAAAAACACGTATCCAAAAAACAGGCAATGGTCAAAAGGGGAACAAGAATGAAGCCAGCCAGCCAGTCAGCCAACCAGCCAACCAGCCAGCCAGCCAGCCAGCCAGCCAGCCAGCCAGCCAGCCAGCCAGCCAGCCAGCCAGCCGACCAGCCCTGGAAACATGAAAGATGGTCCAGATAATCCAGCAAACTGGAGTGGAAACAGACAGGGCTTAAATGCAGTGGCTGATTAAGGAAAATGGCAGCAGGTGAGCAGAAACCAGGCAGGAAACAGTGTAAAATATGGACTGGAGCAACCTGGAACAGACAGACGAGACATGCCTGACAGGACACAAGGAAAACATGGACTAGGATCTCGAAGAGCAGGGCTGGACCGTGACACTGAGGGGCCACTAGAAATCCTGACTGCCTGCGAACCTTTTTTCGCACCATTGCCAATGAATAAATCCCAGCAAACTTTATTCACTGTCTCATGTGTGTTCTTTTCACGTGAACTGTCACTGTGCGTTTTCATATGAACATATTTTTTATTATTTTAATATCATTTTAATTGTGTAAATTTGTTCTATTTTAAATTAAATCAAAGATACCTAAGTATTTATCCATTGATATTTGTCAGTAAAATTAACCTATTAATTAAAATGTACAGATTTTTGCTCACGTACTGTCTTGTCTTGTTAAGGGGCCTTGTTCTAATAGTCTTTGTCTAAAGAGCAGTCAAGACCACCAAAACAGAATGATGGGCCCAGTGTATGTTGCCTCAGCCTTACCTACAATCAGCTGTGGTCTGAAAAATTCTGACTGCACTCTAGTTTTGACTAGTCATGAACAGCCAGCCAGCTAGATAGATAGATAGATAGATAGATAGATAGATAGATTTTATATTAAAGGAGAGTAATATTTCTCCAACATTAGATAGATACCAGATGAAAACTGTGTTATTACACCAGCCTAGAAAAGTAACAGTGACTGGTGATAACACTAGCAGATACCAGAAATGTAATAATAAGTCAATAAATAAGTGCAGGGCACATTGTGTAAACTGCACAGATATTAACACATGTGGGTTTTATGTATAACAACATTAGTGGGGAGTAATACGACACCTTAATAATACAGTAGGATTATAGTTTTACTGTGAAGACAAGTGTTTAAGATGAGAACTGTATATGCACATACACGCTCCTGAAATATCTAGATAAATGTGATGTTTTTTTTGCACATTTATCTTATGGAGATATAGAGGCATGCAAGTAAAACACGTTTTTAACAACCAAAATTTCCCATATGCACTAAATCTCCAGTCCAGAGGATGGCAGTAATGTGCTTCAGTTCTGCTGGCCTTCAGGTTTAACCATGACAGGGATTGATTAATCCCCAAAGGAGAAATTTTGTTACCATTAACTGGATAAACAGGAATCACATCAGAATTAAAAACACAGCTTCAGGCAATGGCTTCTGCACAACAACACATAATAATGAACAAATAAACAGACACATGGCAAGACAGATATTTAAGGACATACATCAATTTAAGGACAGACATTAGTAATTAAATCAAATAGAACTGGGGGGTATTTCAGGAAGCGGGTTTAACAAACTCTGAGTTTAATCCTGAACTCTGAGTTGATGAACCCTGAGATGGGAAACTCTGAGTTTTCGGTTCCAGAAAAGCTGATCTGAGTTGGTTCGATCAACTCTGAGTCTGTTAACTCCGAGTTAAGCACGTGCATGACAATTCTAAAAAGCCATCATCAATGGAGCTCTGATACTATGATTCACCATGGCAACCAGCGAAAACAAAAGTCGTTTTACTTCACCCCGCTGCAGTTAGAAATTCTGATACGTGTTTACGGTGAGTATGAGCACATTTTCCAAAAAAAAGGGGGGCAACACAACTGCATCGGCAAAGGCGAGACAACTGGCGTGTGAGAGAATTGCTGCCCGAGTCAGTGCGTAAGTTTGAATGCAGAAGTCTATTCATTTAACATTTAAGCACCCTTTCTTTTAATATTACAGGTGGAAGCGGTGGAATGTAATTGAATAAAATTCTATTTTCTTTTAGGAGCAATCCCATGGGCACAAAGCGCACTTGGCAGCCGCTGAAAATGAAATATAAAAACATAGTTCAAACAGGTAAGGCACATTTTGCTTAGGCTTATAGGCTCATGATTGTACCTCATTCTGGTTTTAATCATATTTGACATATCAAACAAAGTAAATGTCATTCAGTGGCTATTTCAACTTGGAGTGGCTTTAACCCCCAACAGAATGCTGTTTTTAAGACACACAAATGTCCTCTTGCCTAATATCCTGCTTAGCAGCTTAACATTTGGGCTGTAAATACTCCCAGAGATGTTGCCAATGATAGTTGTTTAAAGTTTACTGAAACAGAATGCTCTTCTTCATCACAGGATGATGATGAAGACACGCTGTCTGCTGCCACAGAGAGGGATTCAGAAAGGCCTACAGTGGTTTACATCTTAATGTTATGTATGGTAGCTACTGATATTTCTCTCCCTATTAAAATGTTTTACATTCTTGTGTGGAATTTTGAGTTTAAAATGCACATTGAAGGTATGACATGTTCTTATCCTTTTTAACAGAGCTTGACTGGGCATTACCATTAGGAGAGTCCATCAACCTCCACAGCACAGATTGACCCAGTGAGATGTTCAGTAAATGCCAGGTTAATTCTGCATGTAGAACTGTAGAATGTAATGTCATCCTTATGTTTTCTCAGTTATGAATTAAGGAGCTGTATAAAATGCATCTCCTGAAGAAAATGGCTAAAACTGACTGAGAAATGATGCACTTGCAGTGGCAGATTAGAAAGGCCTATCTTGAAATTCAATTACTGGAACAGCAGTTAGAAGTGGGTGCATGGTCACAGGTGAATTGTTAATTGTTGGAACAATCTAAATATAGTAATTGTTGCATTTGCATTTGTAGGAAATAAAGAAGACCAAATAAAATGTGACTGAATTTTCTTTATTTGACTGCTGGGGGTGGTGGTATCTTAATCTGTGAAATGTTTTTGGCAAATTCTCTCGGACGGCTCCTCCATCCGGGACATCTGCAGGGTGGATGGGACTGTCCTCCTCAGGATCGTTAATTTGTGCGGCAGGGTGCTGCTCTCCTCTAATTGTGGCAATATTATGGAGAACAACACATGGCAAAATAATGTCACGTGCCGTCTCTAGGGTTACCCTGAGTGCACGCAGACACTGGAGCCGGGCTTTGAGCATGCCTATTGTCATCTCAACCCAGGTTCTAGTCCTGCAGTGGGCCACACTGGAGCGTTGTTGGGGGCCCAGCTCAGGGTCAGGGTAGGGGCTCAACAGATAGGGCTGGCATGGGTACTCTCTGTCACCAAGCAGGTGGCCATCAAACTCTCCTGTAATTATACAGTGGATACATTTTAAGGGTGTTAAAAGAGGGAGACAAGGAATGATATTTGTGCAAAGCTTTACTTACCATGTGCAAATCTGTTGCTCAGGGTACACTAATGATACATTCGTATATCATGCACAGAGCTGGGCCACCGGCTTCAACATTTGTGATCAAGTGCACTGCATCACATATGATCTTGACAGTGCAGAGAATGAGATATATTAGTTGCAGTATATTGTGATGTATAGTCTTTGTTATTGTAAGACAATAGTCGGTGTACCTGCACATTAATGCTGTGGAAAGACTTCCTATTCACATATTCTGCTTCATTAACTGAAGGAGCAGTGATAGGGATCTGTGTGCCATCGATGCAGCCCATGACACTGGGAAACGCTGCAACATAAAAACTAATGACTGATCCCAGTCTGAGGTCGCAGCAGAATGTCATGAACACGATATAATTCAAAATATCATTACCTTTAACTGAATGATTCTATATCAGTCACCTGCAATCCTGTGTAACTCCTCTTTGATGGTCCTTAGAGGTCTGACACTAGGAAAATGTGCAGTAGCCGTTTAAGTGCAAGGGACACTTTTTTACGGCCAGTGTTATAAAGGAAACTCCCGTCCGCAAAAAAAAAAAGAAGAGCAAAGAACTTGCTCCGATCTGAGAGCAAGAAGTCCACGGTGTGTAATATTAGAGATGTAATGGAAATTTAGGCCGCAGTGGTTCGGATAAATGATAGATTGTGATGAAAACGGTAACGCTCGATTACGTAGTCATCAGGGAATGATAATACATCTAATCGGGGTCTCAAAAACCTCTCCGGAACTAAGGCTATTCGAATTAACTTGGTTTCAACACCGACGGGGGTTAGCGACGAAAGGAGACGCCATGTTTGACAGATGCTTCAGGTTCAGCCGGAAGGAGGAGCTAGGGAGAAACTCTGAGCCAGAGTTTGAGTTACCTCGCTTTCTGAAACGGAAAACCCAGAGTTTCCTTCATCTCAGGGTTTACAAACTCAAGAGTTTTCACTAAACCCGCTTTCTGAAATACCCCCCTGGACTAATAACACAAACCTGTGGTGTTCAACAAAGTGTAACAATTCATGACAGAGGTTTTCTTAAGGTGTTAACTGCGTGAATTTTGTATGGCCTTTAGTAAAATGACATGGAGTGGTTAAGCATGCCTGTATGTTACAGTCTGCTTCAGTCTGTTAATTCAGTGATTCTTGAGATCAGGAACAAAGCAGGTTTTAATTTACTAAAATGATCTTGATTATTTTCAAAACCTATGCACACATCTTTGTTAAATGAGGTTTTGGCTACCGAACCATGTTTTGGAACATCCTCCCAGTTCTAACATTTTTCTATCAATTACATGTATGTTGGATCACTGCCAGATTTTTGTCAACACCATCAGACACATAGAAATGTCTATAAAATTATTTTGAATGAACTTATCACAGATATTTTGACTCTTAGCAGTTTCTTGGTTCTCTTAATTATGCACACGTGTTTTCAAATGAATCATATCACCTTTTAAAAGTTTGATTAGTCAGTGTCTGATGATTGCTGTTTAGATCCTACAGATTTATCAGTTTTGTATTTAATCTTGTTAATGTACAGTGATATTTAGAAACTTAAAAATTACACATTACCGTTGGAAATGCAATGATTTTATATACAAATATTCTTGAAGGCACAAAACAAATTATAAAAAAACAAAAACAAAAAAAAAACAACATAAAGTCCATCTGACGGAGTTGACAAGGCATTGACGGTGGTGACGCAAAAACTGACGGTGGTGACAAACTAACAAGAAACAGGAAAATATTTCATTCAAAATGACCACTGAACTCTCACAAACATTGTAATATTGCAAGACATGAAGAAAACACATAACATAACCATTCTTTTCTTGGAGTCACATCTCAGGGGAGTAGAGGGACATATAATGCACATATAACCCAGTTGTAAAGTTCACAACCTCTTCAAATATATGCTGCTTATACATAAACTAATTCAAATCATTCAAAATCTTTCAAAATGACAGCCCAGCCTTTAAAAAATATTACAAACCGTCATAAAAAAACGAAATACATAGTCAAATTTGACTTCTGAAGGCAGTCAATGGAGTTTAAACACCAGGCAACAAATGATTCAAGTGTTCCTTTTCTATGAAGTCCATGACCTCTGCAGATATGTGGTGTATGTCCCTGGTGCTACTTGTACAGACTGGTGATGATGGTTCATTGAGCTTAACTAGAATATCTGTTAATGGCACAAAGCAGACATCCCACCATCCTTGTTTTTTCTAAAAACAAACATTTGGCACCTGAGGATGAAAGAATTCAACCTGGAGATCTTGATGCTCTGGGTCAATTGTTAAGGCCTTACCCAGCCACCATTCCTTCATTCATTCATTCATTCATTTTCCGAGCCACTTATCCTAATTAGGGTCACTGGCACTGGGGCCTATCCCAATGCTCACTGGGTGAAAGGTGGGGAAACACTCTAGACAGGTGGTCAGTCCATCGCAGGGCAGACACACAGACAAACACATTCACACCTAGGGGCAATTTGGTATCTCCAATTCACCTGCCTTACGTGTCTTTGCACTGTGGGAGGAAACCAGAGCTCCAGGCAGAAAAGCAGACAGACACGGGGAGACCTTGGCCAGGAATCAGACCCAGGACCTTCTTGCTGTGAGGTGACAGTGCTAACCTTGCCACCCCTAGCCAGCCACCAGTTCTGATCATACATGACAACAAGCCACTCTCCACTCTGAACATCACCAGGGCCTATCCCAGTTCTTGTGCCCTCAGGTGGGCTCTTTCTCCATGGCCTCCATTAACATCGCCAGAGGACTTTGTACTTCAACAGCACTAGAACTACAATCTTTGCATCTTTCCCTCTCACCAGCCAGTAGCTACCTGCTGCTCCTTGGCTCATCAGAACTGATGTGTAAAGGGCTCTCTGGCGGCGTGTCTGGATCTTGCTGGCCTTCCTGTGCTCTTTTCTTGCATTTTCTTGACTCTGTCTGTGCTTGTTTCCAAAACCTTCTCTTATGCCTCTTTTCTCTTTCTTCAAAATCACAGATGGTTTTATTTTGGCCTCTTCCACACTATTTCTCCACCTTTCCCTCTCCTTTCTCAGGAACACCTCCTTTAGCTCAGGCTGGCTATAAAGTTTTTCTCTCCTTTCTTGATACCCCCTGCTCCTTCTCTTTCACTCCTCCACTGCCAACTTCTATCTGGCCATTCTAGCCTGAAATGCATACCATTTTGCAATCAGTATACTTTTCTGATAGATAAGCATAAGCAAAAACTTATTACATCTCAAGTACTTGAGAAATTATTACAATGAGATTCAATTCAAAACAAAGTTATACAGCCATTGGTTGAAATTCAACACAAAACTGTGCAACAATGATGAACACAATAAGTAATATAATTTAAGTAAACTACAGTAAAATGAGTAATAGCACACTTTAGTGGCATTTGTCAACACCATCAGATACAAATCCTGATGCTGTTGACACCTGATGGAGTTGACAAAATACCATGTTTTCTCTTATAACACATCTGTTTCTCACAGGAGCCATCTTTCTTATCA
Organism: Chanos chanos; assembly: GCF_902362185.1. Taxonomy (NCBI): domain Eukaryota; kingdom Metazoa; phylum Chordata; class Actinopteri; order Gonorynchiformes; family Chanidae; genus Chanos; species Chanos chanos. The sequence continues at coordinate 2,766,960 of NC_044496.1, read as the reverse complement.
TCAGTTGCTTATGAGCTCTATAACCTACTTAAATTAAGCCTTTATTACAGAACATTTCACACAAATCTTGCATTTAATTGGTTATGGTGTTGACACACTATGGTTGTGACATTCAAGGTATTAACAAATAGGTATGAATTGACAAGAATATTAAAAACTTACTAGTGACTTTAAGTAGTCATGAAATTATTTACTCAACTACTTACACATAGTAATTATGACATTCAGTTTTACATTACTTTTAATTCTCTTGAAGCTACTGTAATGAGGCCTGCTTCAGAACAATGTTTTTTTCAGGCACTGATCACATATTATAGCATTTAGAATAAAAAACAATATATGTATAAAACAACATGAATTGATATTTTGGTGTGCTAACATTGTCCTGGTTAGTCTTTTGGCTATTTGTATGAAAGATATTATGCACATTTTCCTACCCAAAAACCGTCTTTTCTGGCGGACGTGTTTTGTCCCAGATCTCAAGAATCCCTGTATTACATCAATTCATTCAGTGGTACGATTTTTGACACCAACGACTTTTTATTGTTTTGAAGATAGGTCCTGGGGAAAAACGCGTAGTTCCAGTAATTAATTGTTCGCAGTTTTTAAAACCCTTTTTTATACACATTACATAGCTTCTCAAGGAATATCAGTTGATGGGATCTGCCGCAACTCCATCTACTTACAATTAACACGTTTGCTCGATTAGTCTGTGCCCTCTACAGAGGGATCTGGTTCGGCAAATTTTAGTCAACATTTAGACCTAAATTACAATTCGGTGTCGTCTTAATTCGACTGTCGATGTGAGATTAAAGAGGCGCAAAACTTGTGTTTAAATTAACGGTTGGTCCGACTGAGCCTACCTGTTAGAAATTTGATGCTAGTTCTTAGCCTCCGAAAATTCGTGCAAGAGTGTGATGAAGGTTGACGACGGTGAGGAATTTTAAAAAATCATTAAACTGAATAAAAACCGATTACTTTCCTCCAAATAACCGACTTTAGGGGAAAGGCGACCAAAAACGAAGAACATTCAAACCTCGTGCTCATCATCAACGAGCCGCTCAGCTAAACAGATATGAGTTAGCAGCTGGTCTTTTTAAGAGAACGGCGCTGTATGAGATGCCACGATGACAAGCCTAGTTACCAAATCTAGTTACTAAACACCAGGATTTCATTATTTACATCTAGTAACAGTGGACAATAACGGCATTAAAACCGTTACTAACCAGTATAATCATGAGCGCTGCCTTTTAGACAAGCACAGTCTGTCACGTACATTTCGGGGAAAATCAAGCAAAGCAAAATTTTAAAAAAGTATAATCATATTAGGAAATAAATAAATTACAGAAACAAACTAAAAATTAGGATATACATTTTTTTTATTTATTTAAAAGTACAGAGATATGCCATCACCTCGCTTCGTGGTGAAGGAACATTTGTGACGACATATGCAACGTGACCACGCCCACAAATTGTAGCAAATAAAAAGGCCCCGACCTGCTACTTCGACTTCAGTTTTGCTCGACACAAAACACTTCATTCCTAAAGGATTCTGACCTTATAAACGAGAGGAAAAAATCAGCATTAGGAAATGTCAGAGGAGGTTTTTCAACCTGAGACAACAGCTGCACTGCAGCAGCTGAAGATCACCTCAACTACTGAGGACACCCCAGCCACCATGAGAGTAGGAGAAGACTCCAAAGTCTCCCAGGTGGCACAGGATGTTGTGGAGGATGTCCTACACAAATTGGAGACGACGTTGCTGCCAGAAGCAAGGGCATCTCCACAGATGGTCCAGTCCCATCCAGAGGAGTCTGCTGAGGATCCACGAAGATCCTCCAGTCCATCAGAGGCTGGGCAGGCCGAGGTAGACCCAGCACTGGTTCCTGGTGCCATCCCAGGTACCCCAGTCCCCTCAGAGGGGCACGTTGAGAACACCTCCCCCCTCGTCTGGGAGACGGTGATTGATGAGAACGAGGTGGCCTTGCTCTGTAAGACAGTCCAGTATATTGTGGACCAGCTGATGGAGGAGCTTACCATCACAGACTTGATGAACCTCATAGCCCTTGTGGAGAACAGAGCAGCAGAGGCAGCAAGGTGCCTGTCGGGCGATGGAATGAGCCCCGCTGTAAAGATGGAGGTGGAGGAGACCAAAATCGCTCCCCAGAATGAGAAGAAGAAGGAGAGCAAGTGGGAGAGATTCATGTGCTGCTTTCCCAAAAGAAAGAGCATCAAAAAGGTAAGAAATTGTTCCATCTTTTCCGCTGACTTTTTATACTGTATCTGTGATTCTGAGAGAGAGAGAAACTTTCTGACAGAGTGAATCTCTTGACTCTATAGTATGTAACTGTTTGAGCCCAGGTTTTGAAAGTCAGCAAAACCATACAGTTTGCACGTGTTTCCACTGGAAATATGATAATTTAGTGTCACACACTCAAGTGTACCATTGCTATGTTTATTAATATCAGATCTCTTTTGTCTTAATCAGCAGAAATCCAAAGACGTTGGGGCTTCAGAGAGTGCTACGGCCACAAAGGAGAAGACCCCGAAACCTTCCCTTTTGAGGAGGATGATGGCTGTGCTCAGGAAGAGCTACTAAGTGTTAGGGCTGGTGTGGCCTGGTTGACTGAGGACCCAAAAGCAGACTCAGAGCACAGAGTATATTTTAGTTGGTGTTTAATGAATTCTATTCTTCCAAGAATACCAAAAGGACTGAATGACGGTGACGGTGTCAGTGGGCAAAGACAGCGGCAGAGGTCAAAAACAGGCAGAGAAGGTCAGGCACAAGAGACAGAAAAAAGCAGGCAGAAGTTCCAGAAACGCAAGGCAAAAACAGTGTCCAAAAAACAGGCAAAGATCAAAAAGGCAACAGGCAAAAACACTTATCCAAAAAACAGGCAATGGTCAAAAGGGGAAAAAGAATGGAGCCAGCCAACCAACCAGCCAGCCAGCCAGCCAACCAGCAAAAGTGCCAGCCAGCCAGCCAGCCAGCCAGCCAGCCAGCCAGCCAGCCAGCCAGCCAGCCAGCCAGCCAGCCAGCCCTGGAAACATGAAAGATGGCTAGATAATCCAGCAAACTGGAGTGGAAACAGACAGGGCTTAAATGCAGTGGCTGATTAAGGAAAATGGCAGCAGGTGAGCAGAAACCAGGCAGGAAACAGTGTAAAATATGGACTGGAGCAACCTGGAACAGACAGACAAGACATGCCTGACAGGACACAAGGAAAACATGGACTAGGATCTGGAAGAGCAGGGCTGGACCGTGACACTGAGGGGCCACTAGAAATCCTGACTGCCTGCGAACCTTTTTTCCCATCATTGCCAATGAATAAATCCCAGCAAACTTTATTCACTGTCTCATGTGTGTTCTTTTCACGTGAACTGTCACTGTGCGTTTTCGTATGAACATATTTAATACACGTGGCTTGTGTATGTTTTATGCATATATATATATATATAATTTTTTTTTACATACATACATACATATATGTTTCTCATATACTCTCAAACCCTGTTTTCAAGTGTAACAGAAATGACCGGTATTTTGATGAGAGCTTTTTAGAAGGGTGTGCTCAGATTTCACGCTGATCCTAGTTTTCTCCATTTCACTTTAGATAACTGTAATTTTTTTTACTTCAGTTTCTCTGTCTGCGCTTGTGGCTTCAGTATTGCAGGCTAAAAAGACCCCCGAGGCATTGAAATCAGTCTTTATTATTTTAATATCATTTTAATTGTGTAAATGTGTTCTATGTTAAATTAAATCAAAGATACCTAAGTATTTATCCATTGGTATTTGTCAGTAAAATTAACCTATTAATTAAAATGTACAGATTTTTGCTGACGTATTGTTGAGGAGCCTTGTCTTGTTAAGGGGCCTTGTTCTAATAGTCTTTGTCTAAAGAGCAGTCAAGACCACCAAAACAGAATGATGGCCTTAGTGTATGTTGCCTCAGCCTTACCTACAATCAGCAGTGGTCTGATTGTTTAAGACAAGTGTTTTAAGATGAGAACTGTATATGCACATACAGCCTCCTGAAATATCTAGATGAATGTGATGGGTTTTTTTGCACATTTATCTTATGGAGATATAGAGGCATGCAAGTAAAAACACGTTTTTAACAATCAAAATTTCCCATATGCACTAAATCTCCAGTCCAGAGGATGGCAGTAATGTGCTTCAGTTCTGCTGGCCTTCAGGTTTAACCATGACAGGGATTGATTAATCCCAGAGGAGAAATTTTGTTACCATTAACTAGATAAACAGGAATCACATCAGCATTAAAAAGATAGCTTCAGGCAATGGCTTCTGCACAACAACACATAATAATGAACAAATAAACAGACACATGGCAAGACAGCTATTTAAGGACATACATCAATTTAAGGACAGACATTAATAATTAAATCAAATAGAACTGGACTAATAACACAAACCTGTGGTGTTCAACAAAGTGTAACAATTCATGACAGAGGTTTTCTTAAGGTGTTAACTGTGTGAATTTTGTTATGGCCTTTAGTAAAATGACATGGAGTGGTTAAGCATGCCTGTATGTTTACAGACTGCTTACAATTTACAATTTAGCATTTGGCAGACGCTTTTAGCCAAAGCGACTTACAGTCAGTGCATCAGTTGGATTCCTAATACCTCATAAGCATACATCGCTAAAAAGACTGAGCATCAATTCTACTCCTTCGTATTGCGCCCTGGAGTTCTTAGACAAACACAGATACAAGAAAAGGTTGTTTTTTTTTTTTTTTTAGGAAGGGAGTTAGACTTAGGGGGATAGGTGGGTTCTGAAGAGGTGGGTTTTCAGTTTCTTGCGGAAGATGGTAAGGGATTCCGCAGTCCTAACTGTATGAGGGAGGTCTTTCCACCACTGAGGGGCAATGGCGGAGAAGAGGCGTGGTCGGGAGGAGCGGCTGCCGGGTTCCCAAAGTGAGGGGACCGTCAGCTGACCAGAGGTCGTAGAGCGGAGGGTTCTAGTAGTGGTATACGGAGTTATTAGGACTGAAGGTTGCCTGGAAGGCCAGTACCAGTGACTTGAATTGGATGCGGGCAGCTACCGGAAGCCAGTGGAGCGCAGTAAGCAGTGGAGTGACATGAGAGTGCTTAGGGAGGTTGAAGACCAGGCGTGCAGCGGCGTTCTGCACGAGCTGGAGCAGGCCTGATGGCGCAGGTCGGTAATGCCAGCCAGTAGGACCAGGAGCTGGATTGCCTGTTGTGTGAGGAATGGGCAGATTCTCCTGATGTTGTATGGGAGAATCAGCAGGATCGAGTGACTGCCGCGATGTGACCGGAGTTACGCCAAGGGTTTTGGCTGCTGTGGTGGGGAACACCACAGATCCCTCGATGGTGATTGCAGTGTCGATCGCAGGGGAGCTCTTAGCAGGAAAAAACAAGGAGCTCCGTTTTCTTCGGGTTTAGTTTGAGGTGGTTAGCAGACATCCAGGAGGTAATGTCAGCTAAGCAGGCTGCGTGCAAGGTTGAACCTGGAAGTCAGAGGGGGGGAAGGAGAAGAAACAGCTGTGTGTCATCAGCGTAGCAGTGGTAAGAGAGACCATGGGTGGAGATAACTTGACCGAGTGATCTGGTGTAGAGAGAAGAGGAGGAGTGGACCAAGTACAGAACCTTGTTGGACTCCTGTGTGTTAAAGGGTGGGTGGAGGAGACCGATTCCCTCCAAGACACCTGGTAGGAACGGTCAGACAGATAGGACTTGAACCATGCGAGTGCAGAACCCGCGAAGCCCAGCCCAGCAAGGGATTGAGAGGAGGATCTGGTGGTTGACCGTGTCGAATGCTGCGGAGAGGTCTAGGAGTATGAGGGACAGAGCTGAGAGACTTCGCTCTGGCCAAGTGGAGCTCCTCCGTGACAGCAAGGAGGGCCGTCTCGGTGGATAGATCTATCTATCTATCTATCACATTTTACAGGAAAAACAATCTCTATGATTGCTATACACAAGATCTACGTGTTGTACTATTCATGCGGAATGCTTTCGTGGTGTTCATGGTGTTTGAATTGTGTGTGTGTGTGTGTGTGTGTGTGTGTGTGTATTGTGTGTGTGCACGCGTGCATGTAAGCATGTATGTGTAGGTAGAGGGTTTGTTTTTTTTCTCTAAATGAGAGATGCACAGGAAACAGCCCACAGCACTTTCTCTTTAAAACCAGAGAGTAAAATATTCACTGACACATCTTAGGTCAAGAATGGAGTCTCATAGTTCACTTCACCTGTGAGTATATTTAACCTAGACATCAATGTTATGTGCAGTGCTATTACTGTTGACTGCACATCAGTTCAATGACTATAGTCCTTTATAATGGATATTTAGTACTTGAAAATGCTTGGCTGTATAACTTATTTTTCAAATGTTTTTTGTTTTGTTGTTGTTTTTGTCCTATACAGTGATTGTATCCATACTGAATGTTGTTTATCTAAAGCAAGGTATGTTGTCAGTGGATGAATATGACCATTGCTGATTTAATCAATTCTTATTCATCATTGAAAGCATATTGATTTATTACAATTCATTCTGTGTTGATTCAGACGAAGTCTTCCCAGCTAGGATAGACGGAGAAGGCCTTGTTAAATTAGGAGATAAATTGGAATTAAACTGTAGCATAACTGGTCTCAAAAGACCAGGACGGCAGCTCCACATGTATCTCTGTAAGAACGGAGTTGGAACAAGAATGAGACTACTCGAGATTTGGATAGCACCATCTTCAGTTTTAAAGCTGGAATAGAGGACTCAGGAAACTACAGTTGTGTGTACTCAACCCAAAAACGTCCTACAGAACAACTAAATGCAACAGGACAAAACTCTGTAGTCACTGTAGCAGTCTATGGTAAAGTATGTCTCACTGGTGCATTATCAATGTAAAATGAGATTCAGTTATATTCAGATTCAGTGCCTTCCACAAATATAAAATGCATGTTTAATGTGCACAGATCATGCTGTTACTCATCCAGCATTCATTTATGGAGAACAAACTCAGGTGAGAGCAGGCGAGAGTGTGGCATTATTGTGCATTGTTGGTTGCACACAAGGATCTCAAGATCAGCTTCACGTGTACCTCTGTAAAAATGAGCTGCTGCAATAAAAATCAAAGGATATGAAGAAACAGATTTCACCTTTACCATTAATGAAGTACCACAGACGACTCTGGAATGTACAGTTGTGTATATTCATCATTTAAATTTCCACTAAATGAAGTAAAAGGAAACAGGAAAAAATTCTCAGTCTTCATCCAAGTCTATGGTAAGAGACCATAAATTAAAAAATGAAAAATCTGTGACATTGATTCTGAATGTTTGTATAATATACAATATTTATTATTGCATAATATCATACAATGTAATATTGCATAATATTCTTACAGATCTGTCAGTTACACTCCACCCCCTGCCAACATGCGTTCATTCGTTTTCTTTGAGGTCTCCAAACCATTTCATTATTTGGCACAAGTTACTGTTTTTAAATATACAGCCTACATTCCTCCAGCATTTGGTTCAGTGCCAAAATGAATAACTTAAAAGTGTAAATGTGATCTGCTACAGTTTTTAAATGTCAGTGCATTTTTTCCCCACTTTTTATTCGATAGATTCATCTGGTCCTGTGATGAATACAGTCATATCACTCTGTGTTCTAGCCCTGGTTGCGCTGGCAGTATTTGGGGTATATCAGATATAGAATCATCTTAATGAGTGGTAAGGATGCTGAGGTAGATTGCTGACAATCCCTGTTTTTTTCCTCCACTTCAAAAAAATAAATAAAAAAAAAAAAAACTGGCTTGACTTTGTATATGGGCTCATGGAAATGCTATTTTTGTACTGTGTTCTTTCCAATGGTCAGATTCAATTCCTGTGGTAGTGTATGGAAAATATATGATGGTCGATCACATAAACATGTCATTATATATGATTATTTTTCTATTACAGTGATTTCCTGTGGTCCAAGGCTCAGGTAAATATTAAAGAAAAGATTTAGCAGAGTGACTTGACATCTTGTTGAACACCACTTAATCTCTCTGTTTTTTCTCTTTCTTTTTCTTCTGTCTTCTCTATCGCTCAGTGGAGTATCTAACAATGAAGCATTTTATGAGGATATTGATGTCGCAAGAGGTACATGCACTTTAGTTCTTAGTGATATATTTCTCTCATATGTAATGTTTACACATTTCCCTGCATCTGTCCTTTTATGTATTTTGAAGGTGCAGAAATACTCAACAAGACTGAGCAAAGGTGAGAATGATGCTTATTCTTGCCTGTAATTACAACTGTGAGGGTGAATCTATAGATTTTAGAGACAAAGAGTGTTACCCTCTATGTTTGTTGCAATAGTAAAACTGATGGTTGTCTGGTGTTATCCACTTGGATTTCTCACACTGAGGAGCAGAAAGCAGATCCCATCGAATGACACACTTTATTTTAGAAATCAACTCTCATTTGACTGTAAAAAAAAAAAAAGTCTCTTCAGGCCTATACTGGTTAAAGTAGTGTCAACCTCCCCATTAACCCTATCTGGTATGGATGGTTTTGTAGGTTCAAAGCTTCAAAGCAGGTCATTCTTATTCTGGGGTAGAGAGTATTTCAGATACAGTCCGATGGTCACCATATGTAAAATGTGTTGGTGAATTTTTTGCAAAAGACATTCACCTGATCTTGCTGCTGTTTGAAAATCCCCTGCCCTCTGAACCAAATAACAATGACAGTTTTCCATGAGATGAATGGGGAAGAAGTGGTTTGAAATGATGAAATAGGTGGTTGCTTTAAAAGCGGTAATGCTTGTTATGAAAGATGCACATCAATAACAGAACACATACACAGTTACAAGTATTATTCTATGCGCACTGTGATTAATTATTACATGCTTTCTTATGGTATTGTGTGAGAACATTAGTGTTTTAATCTACTGTTTCTACTGCTACTGTGTCACAGTGCTGACTCCTCTGATGAAATGTGTGGAGAGTATTCTACAGTTACCGTTGTTAGAGGTAAAGAAACAGCAAACACTGTCTAACACCCAGCAGCTGCTTGATGAAAAATGATTGTGATTGTAGTGAACATTGGCTTTATCTTTTTTACTGCAATTGTGAAATTCTGACCAGCATGTCATTCACAGGAAGAACGGGACACCGTGTTTGTCAGTGAGTAATCATTTTTATTGTAGTTTTGTGTCCAGCTGTACTTTTACATCGCATTGAAAGACAGTACCATCATGATTTGATCATTACTTGTCTCTAATATTGTTTTGAACATGGGAGTGAAACTGGTGGTTTAACATCGTGTTTTTCTTCACAGTAGTGCTGACACTGTGGTGTACAGTTGTGTAGCAACCAGAGGTATGCGTCTGTGTGCACTGTTATGTCTATTTCTGTTCAGGTGTTGGTACTTTAGTCATTAAAAAAAGACTTCTGGTCTTGCTCTCAGTATGTAGGCTACACAAAACACACGCAAGACCCTGTGCACTGAAGCTGTCTGAAACCACTTGTCTGGAAAAATACAGACATGTACATGCAAACAAAGAAACCAAATTAAGAAGCAATGGCTGTTACCATGAGAAAATACTGCAAAGTGAGCAATTACTATGTGAAGGCTTAATGATCTATCGTCTTATTATGTTTTCATGCATTCATGCCTATTGTTTGGTGCAGCAAATATGAATTAAACTTAGAAAACTCAGAGCAGTCACACTACACGTGATGCTTTGCTGTGTTTGTTCTGTATTTCAGCTGCAGTAAATACTTCTAGAAATGGAACAGTCATGATGTGAAGACTCATAGACCCATTGTTTTCTTCTGCTGTTTTAATGTATTGCTGTCTAACATGTACTAAAAATGACATCAGTAAAATGTAGAAGACTCTGTGGACTGTATTAGTAGAAAACTCTGTCTGATGGTTTTTTCCGTTGTCTGATCTGTATTTCAGATGCAGAAAAGACAAACAAACCGTCGGCGATCTATGCTAAAGTGAAGAAAAAGAAAAAGTCCAATGAAAGTTATGATCAATATGCTCAGTATGAATAACGCTGATGAACTGGATCAGGAGAAAACATCTCTCTTCATCTAAAGTCACAGTGTAGCCTATACTGTTTTTTTCTCAAACTGTACACAGCAACAGCAGATCAGTGAACACTCAGACAGATGCACTGTGATAGTTATACAAGTTTTGTGTTGGTCCCTGGAGACTGGAGACCGCACTCCTACAGTTGTTCTCGCCACCTGTGTAGTCTTCCCCCTCCTTTGCATTTAGATTTTATTTTGGACTTGACTGTACACTGGCTGAGACTACATTACATTGTTAGAAGACCATTTTAAAGCACATGTTATAGTTCTATAGTATTAGTATTGATATAGTATTTCTTTTGTGGTTGGTTTTAGTGTAGCTCTATTTTAATTTTGTGTATAAAAATAAAATTTAAAATGAAAGGAAAAAGGTTTTTTTTCCCTCCTGAGTACAGAGGGTCGGCGCTCTCTGTTCATTTACTTGGTATTTGATACTTTTGGTTCCCTTTATTAGTCTACTATTTCAATTCAGTAAAACTATGGACCACATACTCAGATACACATATACATTTCACAAAACTGTTTGTTAAGATTTAAAATATGCTCCATGGTCCCCACACTCCCCCTCCTCGTGACTCCAACTCCCCCTTTTCCCATTGAACCACCTCCAACCATTTCATGTCACTGGACAAGTGATGAATCTCACTCAACCATTAAGTTCAATTTACTGTTAAATTGAACAAGTACAACTGCGATGCATAGAGTTAACTATGCACATCATAAAAAAACATTCACTTCTCATAATATTACATTGAAATGAATCAGAATACAGTGTTGTTGTCTATAGGAGTTGCACTCAGGGAACTGTTTAACATTTCACTAATTTGGACACAGGTCACACAGGTCCGTCATACCAAAGAAAACCAGAGAGGTTCTTCCATATACAGTTTTACTGAAAATGGCCAGGAATTCAGAGCACTGATAAGAGGTTTAGAACAAATGAACAAGAGCAATAAATAACACAGGTTTATTACTAAACCCCAAGTTAAAATCCACCAAGTTGGTCAATTAAAAGTGTTGCTCATAGTAAGCAGAAAAAAGAAAGGAAGGAAAAATAAATAAATGAAAAAAAACTACGCAGCACGACTGAGGCTTACCACAGGGCCAGATTATCTGGGAGAGAAACAGAGAGAGTGAGAGAGAAAGAGGAAATAGTCCTCAATGCTGGACTTACTTACCACCCAAGGAACATTCTGCTGTGTGATCACATATTACTATCTTTCTGTTTGCCCATGCCTATATCACCATGTAGATGCCTCATACTTATATCCCAGACTTTCCTCTAGCAGGATGCACTTTTTAAATGTCATATTTACATTTATAATTTCATACCTGTATATGACATCATGCTACACCCACAGTCATACTACACTTTTTTGCAAAGGTGTCACAAATTAAAATGGCAGACCTGCTGCATTTCCCTGGCATGCTTTATATCCAAATGGTGATAAAGGAGGAAGTTTCACTGGCTGGGAAGAGCCAGGAGACTTGGGAACTATGTTAGGCAAAGCGTAAAGACCTGGATGACCAGGAAGACAGGTACAAGTGAATTAGGAGGACATTTGGAGAATTCCAAAGACCCTGTGCATTCAGGAGGACCTCAGGACATCTAAGGAGGCCCTAAAATGCATTGGGCAATGAAAGCAGTACCAGAGACCACGGCAGCAGTGAGGACTCTGGCGGCACTAGGGAAGGACCAGGAAATATCAGAGACTGTTTGACAGGGACTGGAGTACTTCCAGCAGGGACAAGAAGCCTAGGGGGACAGATGACAGGACAATTGATAGGACTGGAAATGGGAGGAATGGTAGTGACAGACCTAGTGGGATTTAGTGGAGATGACAGGACTACAGACTTTGGTGATAAGACTGGAGACCCAAACAAGATTGGAGAAATGTATCTATCTATCTATCTATCTATCTATCTATCTATCTATCTATCTATCTATCTATCTATCTATCTATCTATCACTTTACAAGAAAAACTCTATGATCACCACGTACAAGACCTATGTGTTGTACATTCATGTGAATGCTTACGAGGTGTGTGCGTGCGTGCATGCATGCATGTATGGGTGTGCATAGGGTTTGGTTTTTCCCCAAATGAGAGATGCACAGCACTTCTCATTAAAACCAGAGAGTAAAATATTCACTGACACATCTCAGGTCAAGAATGGAGCTCATAGTTCTCTTCACATGTGAGTATATTTAACCTAGACATCAATGTTATGTGCAGTACATATTACTGTTGATTGCACATCAGTTCAATGACTCTAGTCCTTTATAATGTTCTGAATATGGATAATGAGTACTTGAAAATTCTTTGCTGTATGACTTATTTTTCAAATGTTTTTTGTTTTGTTGTTGTTTTTGTCCTATACAGTGATTGTATCCATACTGAATGTTGTGTATCTAAAGCAAGGTATGTTGTCAGTGGATGAATATGACCATTGCTGATTTCATTAATTCTTATTCATCATTGAAAGCATATTGATTTGTTACAATTGATTCTGTGTTGATTCAGACGAAGTCTTCCCAGCAAGGATAGCGGGAGAAAGCCTTGTTAAATTAGGAGATAAATTGGAATTAAACTGTAGCATAACTGGTGTCCAAAGACCAGATGGCCAGCTCAACATGTATCTCTGTAAGAACGGAGTTGGAACAAGAATGCGACGACTCGGAGATTTGGATAGCATCATCTTCAGTTTTAAAGCGGGAATAGAGCACTCAGGAAACTACAGCTGTGTGTACTTAACCTGAAAATATACTATAGATGAACTACATGCAACAGGACAAAACTCACTCACTGTAAGAGTTTATGGTAAGGCATGTCTCAATGTTGTATTATTAACTAAAACGAGATGCAAAGATACACAAATATTAATGCATGTTTGATGTGCACAGATAATCCTGTTGTCCACCAAGCATTTATTTATGGAGAACAAACTCAGGTGAGAGCAGGCGAGAGTGTGGCATTATTGTGCATCGTTGGTTCCATACAAGGATCTCAAGATCAGCTTTTCATGTACCTCTCTAAGAATGGAGTTGCAATAAAAATCGAAGGATTTGCAGAAACAGATTCCACCTTTACCATTAATGAAGTTACCACAAATGACTCTGGAATGTACAGTTGTGTATATTCATCATTTAAATTTCCACCAAATGAAGTAAAAGAAACAGGAAAAAATTCAGTCTTCATCCAAGTCTATGGTAAGTGAACAACAAATTCCATACGACCTTTAAAAGCATTTTTTTTGTGTGCGTTTTTTTTTTCATCTGTTCCCGTTCTTTGGCTGATTTCAGATCCTGACTCAAGGCAAATCAAAATCAATGTCATCAGGTTACTCTGTTCAGGTGCTGTGCTGTTCATTTTGTGCGTGATCCTTGGTTATCACATCCACTTGGAACTAGGAAATCCTCTAATATAAATCTATTTTAAAAGCAAAAATTAGAGACAAAGTTACCTTTTGAAAACATATTAGACCTCTTTATCATAATTAGCAAAAATGTGTTTTGATATGTCTGTATTTACTATAAAAGCGAAGGAGAAAAAATATCAATAGGAATGTACTGGCGAAGGGTCTTGAAAACTTAATGTTTCTACCAGCCGTGCAGAGCGCTGATATTAATCTCTCTCTACAACCTATATAATGTCATTTTAGAGATTTGGAAGAAAGTCCAACCATTCACCAGCTCTGTTGAATAACCTGCGTACAGGACACCTTCATATTCCAGAGTAGGACGTCCATTAGTCTCTCTGTATCATGATATGAAAAGCATGTATATTTCAATGGCTCTTGATGGTCAGTTGAATAGTTTTCAGGCAATGTTTCATGTTTATCACCCTTATGTATCCAGAAATTGTTATTATATAATGTGTTACAAAATGATAATTTCAGAAACAAGCAAATTCGCTGGATGTTTTTTTTTTTGTTTGTTTTTTGTTAAATTCATGAGGATACTTGATGTGAAAAATGACAGTTTTATTACTTCTGAGAAACTGAAGTCTTTTAAGTAAAACATTGTATTCTTTTCAAGCCTTGTTTGTATATTTATTTTCACTGCGTCACTAATACTGTGCACAAAATGCTTTTGCATTCAAAGTGATGTAACCTATAAACTTGGACTACCCTCATGTCATGAGGTTTCAAACAAATGTCAGAGTTGGCCATTGGCTTGTCAAGAAAACAAGATTAACAAGTTTTTTGTTAATCTTGTTTTGTTTAAATAAAATTGAACAATCTGCATATCCAGCATCTCTTTCAAGTCATGCCAGAATTTTAACAAGGAACTGGGCGACTAACTAGGAAGAAGGAAAGCTAACAGAAACAGGGAGTCTAAACAGGACAAACATGAATTGAAGGTCACATTCTCATGATTATATGATTAGCTGGTTAACAAATGGGCAGGCAACCAAGGCTCTGATTGGCTAAACAAGAGAGAAGTAGAGACAGAGATGTTAAAGTACCCTCCCCAATGCAGGTCTCTAGCTGTAAGGCAATGTGAAGCCAGGGATGGAGCAGGGGATTCAGGAGGAAGTTGGGCTGATAGGGAGGGGCCAGGAGAGGCAGGAAGCAGCACCCTGGGACCAGGACAATTGGGATGACCAGGACAACTGTGAAGATCTGAATGACCAAGAGGACAGGGAGGAACAGGAGGTGAATCAGGAGGATCAAGAGGACTTTGGGGCAATTCTGGACTTCTCATGAGGCCCTGTACATTCAGTTGGAAATAAAGGCAGTGCCAGAGTCCATGACAGAATTGAGGACTCTGTCTGAACTGTAGTTGGATCAAGAAACACTAGAGATTATCTCACAGGGATTGGAATACATTCAACAGGGACTTATTCCAGGACAGGTGATAGTACCAAAAATATCAGGACTGGTGACAGCAGACCTAGAGGTGACTGGAGATGGCTGAAATGAAGCCTTGAATGGGGCCGGCAACAACTTGGGCTGGAAGGGCTGGATAATAGATTGAGCAACAGAATTGGAGACCTGGGTAATCAGACTGGAGGAACAAAAACTGCAGGTGGTAAGGAAGGACAAGGAACTAGAGGCACAGTAAAGATGGATATCCCAGAAGTCACTGGAAATTCAAGAGCAGGCTCAGGAACAGGGTCAGCAGATGGAGCCTCTGAAATGAATGGCAGCCAATAAAACTGGAGGGTGTACAGATCCAGCCAATCAGACTTTAGGGTCTGGAGTTAATTTGTTAAGAGTTGATTTGAAAATTATTGCTCCAATATACACACAGACTCAAGAATAGGTGAGGCCTAGCCATGAACTGTTTTGGGGTACTGTGCCCAGAAAAGATAACATGAAAAATTACAAAGTTACTTGGCGTAAGCTTAAGTATGAGTCATTTTGTTCATACAACTGACACCCGTGAAAGTCAGAACTGAGGAAGGAGAATAGCAGACTCTACTGGTTGTGCAATGGAACTGCAACTACCTCAGATATTGACATTTTCCCATAACAATGTGTCGATGTTCATCCAAACATCAGTATTTGACATCTGTTTCCTGGGATCAGCTAGGTCAGTCAGGCTTGATTGCTTGGGTATGTTTGGAAGGAGCGTCAGTGAAGAACACTGCCTAATATAAAGAGGGGATCTTGTCCTGAGGAAAAGATATCAACAACAGTCATATGTGGCTGAAAGAATATGATTCTTCACCATGAACCGAAGTGTGAAGCAAAACAGACAAGTCTGAATCTCAATCAGTTTAGTGCATATATCAGTCTTGGATGACCAAATACAGTTACATTAAGAACAACCCTCTGTACTGGAGGGTTAATGTCCTTGATGCAGTGCATTAAACTCCTTATGACACCTTAAAAATTCACATCTGAAAGTAAAGTTGTGTGAAGCAATGGTTTACAAGTCTTGATAAAGTCATATAATCAGATAACTCAACCTTCACCCTGTGTTCATTTACCAGGGAGCTAGTTGTGTGGTGTACACTAAAAGAGGCCAGCAGGGTGTAATGTTTCATCACCACAGTTGAAGAGTTGGTAGCTCTCATATGGTGTGTGGTGTATTTACCTTGCATTAGGTCTACAAAGCTGTCACAGCCTGCACCTCATTTTGGACTTTTAGTTTGGCATGTCTTTGTGCGCCTGTTCTCTGTCTGTCTCCGCCCCTCACCTGTTCCCGTTTGTCTCATTACTAACCTTGTTAGTTTTATCCAATCCTGTTTTGCCCTGTTTAGTTTCCCTCTGCATTTAAGTCCTAGTGTTTGCCTTGTCCTTTGTCTATCGTTGTTTGTGTATTTAGCACACTGTTATGCTGCACCTTTTTGTTATCAGTTTTTGTTCCTGGTTTGCACTCGTATTTTCGTCTTTATTTTCAGTAAAATCCTCAGTTTGTCATCTTCATCATTGTGTCTTTGCGCTTGGGTCCTGAACCACACCACCAGCGTGACAGAAGCGTCCTAAAGGCAAATGCCAGTAAATACAAATTCACTCTGAACAACCACCTTCTACCTGCTTCTATGAACTTCTAAAAATGAGAATTAAAATAATGCAAATCATGACATGTTTGCTTCATTATAACATAAATAAACAAATAATAGGGCAGTACATGTGTAAAACATCAATAACATCAGAGATCCAGCAGCTTCCTTGTTTGGAACTCTAATAAATAAAATATTTCTTCAATGTGTGTGGAAAAAATACTAAATTCCTTTCAACTGTAGTCTACATGAAACCGATGAAAAATACTTCTGACCAAATAATGTAGAACCTCTCTTACGGTTTTCATTTTATTTACATTTGCACTCATTTACACTTGAATTTCTCCTCTTTCTCCAGGGAATGAATGCATTTTGCAGTTTCAAAGACCCTTTTTCAACAATGCTGTCACCAGTCAGAATGATCTTTTTGCTAGAGAACTTTCGAGAATGTCAAATATTTTACAAGAAAAACATTCTCTATTATCCCTGTACACGGATCTATATGTGACATATTCTAGCAAATGCTTGTTCACACACAAATGTGTGTGTGTGTGTGTAGGGTTGGTTTCTCTCTATGTTTCTCTCTGTGTGATGAACTTACAGGAAATAGCCTACAGTGCTTCTTGTTAAAACCAGAGTAAAAGGTCCACTGATGCATCTTAGGTCAACAATGGAGCTCATATTTCTCCTAACACGTGAGTGTATTCAACCTAGACATCAATGGGATATAATTTTAAATGAAATTATTTTTTGCTGCACAATTACACATTAGCGTATAGTACTTCATGTATGCTGCATATCAATTTAAGGTTCTGAATGTGGGCTCAGACTTCTTCAAAACTTGTTAGCTGTATAACCTATATTTCAAAAGGTTTTTTTTTTTTTTTAATTCAGTGATTGCATCCATACTGAATGTTGTATATCTTAAACAAGGTATGTTTTCTCAGTGTAGTGTAGTTTAATATGACCATTGTTGATTTTACCAATTCTTGCTCACAATTAAAAATGCATTGATTTATTACTATTGATTCTATGAGCAGATTCAGATGAAGTCTTCCCAGCAAGAATAGAGGGAGAAGGCCTTGTTAAGTTAGGAGATAAATTGGAATTAGAATGTAACATAACTGGTCTCCAAAGACCAGATGGCCCGCTCCACATGTATCTGTGTAAGAACGGAGTTGGAACAAGAATGCAACTACTAAGAGATAGCATCATGAAGACATAGCATCATGAAGAAAGTAACTGTTTTGCAAGGGGTCATGCTCGTTATGCACATTTATGACAGAATACATAAACAATCACAGTTATTATTCTGTGTGGGTTGTGTTTACCCACAATATGATTATGCCAACATTAGTGTTCTAATCTTCTGTTTCTACTGCTACTGTGTCACAGTGCTGACTCCTGTAATGAAATGTGTGGAGGATATTCTACAGTAACAGCAGTCAGAGGTAAAGAAACAACAAACACTGTCTCACATTCAGCAGCTGATTGGTTTGCAGGAAATGACTGTGATTGTAGTGCACATTGACTTAATCTTCTTTACTGTATCTGTGAAATTCTGACCAGCATATCATTCACAGGAAACATGGTGCTTGTCAGTGAGTAATCATTTCCATTATGTGTCCGGTTTTGTGTCCAGCTGTACTTTTGCCTTGTGTTAAAACTTAGTGCCACTGTGATCCCATGAATTATTTAATAGAGTTTTGAAAATGAGAGTGAAATGGTTCAGTGTTGTGTTTCTCTTCACAGTACTACTGAGGCTGTGGTGTATAGTTGTGTACAACCCACAGGTATGAGTGTGTGCAGGCAGTTATGTCTATTTTTGTGCAAGTGTTGTTGCTTTGATGATTAAAAAAAAGACATCTTATCTTGCTCTCAGTATGCAGACTCCACAAAACACACAGAACCTTGTGCACTGAGCCTGTTTGAAACCACCTGTTTGGGGAACATACAGACATGTACATGCAAGGAGACCAAATTAAGAAGCAGTGGCCATTACCATGAGAAAATATTTACTGCAAACTGAGCAACTATGACGTGAAGGCCTAAAGATCTATCGTCTTATGTTTACACTCATTTATGACTGTTGTGAAGTGGATATCATTTATTGAATTTACAAAACTCAGAGCAGTTAAACCCTGCGTGATACTCTGCTGTGTGTATTCTGTATTTCAGTTGCAGCACATAGACCCATTGTTTTCTTCTGCTGTTTTAATTGTGTTGCTGCTTAATATGTGATAAAAAAAATCTATCAGTAAGTTGTACAGGACTCTGTGGAATGTATTAGTAGTAAACTCTGTCTGATGTTTTTTCTACATCTGATCTGTATTTCAGATGCAGAAAAAACAAATGAACCGTCGGCGATCTGTGCTAAAGTGAAGAAAAAGAAAAAGCACAATGAAGTTCGTGATTAATATGCCCAGTATGAATAAAGATGATGAACTGGGTTCAGGAGAAAACATGCAAAATACAAAAACATACAAAACAAACTCTCCTTTTTTAGAATCACAGTGTATACTTTTTTTCTCAAACTTTACGCTAGTTGTACAAGTTTTCTGTTTTATGGGTAGATTCAACCATCATATCTGAACATAAATTGCTACACATTCTTATATCAGTAAAGGGGAAATGTCTGTATTGTGGTGTTTCTTGACAGACATATTGATGATTTAAACCTCTGTACATTACTTTCTCAAACTCCTGTTCTTTAGCTCTGAAAATTAGAATTTCACAAAAATGCACAGCTAAATCAAGACTTGCAGGTCTGATTTCTTTTTTTTTTTTTTTAAACAAGTGATTGATTCTTCCTCTGGTTTTATAATCAAGATCAAAGTGGTTTTGTTCTTCATGCAATGATAAGTCAATTGTAATTAAAATGTATTTGTAAATGAAATGCAATAAATTTGAGAGCTAAGTTCCAGACTTTGGCATGTTGGCTTCTGCGCTCCAAACAGCTTCTGAAGAGCTGCATTCTCATTTTTACAGGGAATGAAGGGAATCAAGGTTAGCAAGTGAATTTTATGACATAATAAGATCTTGCATTTCTTTTTAATTAACAATAAATTACCATTGTCTTTTCTAACTTTTCTAACGGAGAAACATTCAGATCCAACGAAATCAAAGCAGAGAACCTAGGTCTGGTCTGTCCTGCTGTTTACACTTTAACACCTTCATCAAATCATCCAAGACAGAATGGAATAAGCATGACACTGAATAAATGGACTTGTTAATGAAGACACTGACTGCTTCCCTTCCCTGTGGTCATACTGATTATGGTGTTTTGTATCAGAACATAATTAATCTTGCATGGAAACTACTTCCATTGTGTCATGGCAACACTAGTATGAATCATTTATATTTCCGCAGACTCTTAAACATCATCAAATATGTTACAAGAAAATTCTGAAAAATACGCAGGGTATATCAGATGTGTATATATATATATGTACATACTGTATATACATCGGATATATGTGTATGTATGTGTATGTGTGTAGGTATATGTGCATGTATATACTGTATGCATATATTAGGGATGTGCAGAGAGCCCAGTATTTGCATTTGTATCTGTATTTGTTGAGGCAGCAAAATTAATTGTATTTGTATTTAAAAAGAAAAAAAAAATAGTGGAAATAGGTGAGACAGTCCTGCTTTTGTTTTTATTACACTTTTAATTTTAGGATATTATAATGTTAATATAAGTGTTCTTCAATAAACCATTATAATTATTATGAACACTTAAATGTAATATTGGTTTATGTTTTTCATAAACCCAGCAATAAACATGTATAACTATAATCATCACTGAAAAGAAAATTATTAACATTCAGTTCCTAATCTACACTCAAGCTAATAAACTAAACTCTAAACTAATAAATGCCTATGAATATTGTGAACCCCGCCACCCCTAGCATATATGCGTGCATGTATCTATCTATCTATCTATCTATCTATCTATCTATCTATCTATCTATCTATATATATATATATATGTGTGTGTATGTGTGTGTGTGTGTGTGTGTGTGTGTGTGTGTGTCTTGGGTTTGCTTTCTCTGTAAATGACACACTTACAGGAAACAGTCCTCAGTGCCTCTCACTAAAACCACTGAGTGAAAGGTGCACTGATAAATCTCAAGCCAGCTATGGAGCT
This sequence comes from Chanos chanos, assembly GCF_902362185.1. Classification (NCBI taxonomy): domain Eukaryota; kingdom Metazoa; phylum Chordata; class Actinopteri; order Gonorynchiformes; family Chanidae; genus Chanos; species Chanos chanos. The sequence continues at coordinate 2,746,292 of NC_044496.1, read as the reverse complement.
CATACTTCTGACATGTGAGTACAGTAAACCCAGACAAATAGGTAAATCATATTATGTGCAATGGTTGTATTTTTACGATGGTTTAAGCACTAATAACTGATGTGTGATGTATGCTGCACATCAGTGTAATGTTCTGCATTGTGGACAATGACTACTTTATTAAAATGTGTTGGCTATATATTAGGGTTTCCAACAGCATTTCCTTTCTATATAGTGATTGAACCCATAATTAATTTTGTATTTCTGCTGCACACTCTGCTGCACATGTTGTAAGTGTAGTTCTTCTGATGAAATATGACTGATGTTGATTTTTCAACTTTTTTTTTTTCTTTTTTCCCCATTCAGTGATTGCATCTATACTGAATGTTGTATCTCTTAAACAAGGTAGGTTTCTCAGCGTTGTTTCTCTGATTAAATATGACCATTGTTGATTTTACTGATTCTTGCTCACCATTAGGAGCATATGTATTTATTACTATTAATTCTATGAGCAGGTGATTCAGATGAAGTCTTCCCAGCAAGGATAGAAGGGAAAAGCCTTGTTAAATCAGGAAATAAACTGGAATTAAAATGCAGCATAACTGGTCTCCAAAGACCATATGGCCAACCCAGCATGTATCTCTGTAAGAACGGAGTTGGGACAAGAGTGCAACCACTCGAAGATTTGGATAGCATCACCTTCAGATTTAAAGTTGGAATAGAGGACTCAGGAAACTACAGCTGTGTATACTCAGTCAGAAAATATACTCTAAAACAACTAAATGCAACAGGACAAAACTCAATTACTGTAGGAGTTTATGGTAAGGCATGTCTCACTGTTTTTAAGTGAAATGAGATTCAAAGATGAAGTACTTTCTGGAAATATTTATGTATGCTTGATGTGCACAGATGATCCTGTTGTCCTCCCAGAAGGAACTTCTGGAAACCAAATTCATGTGAGAGCAGGTGAGAACGTGACATTATGCTGTATCATCCCTGAATTGCGAGGGTCTCAGTGTCAGTTTTATGTATGCCTGTGTTAGAATGGAGTTGGAATAAGGATGAAAGGACTCAAAGAACTAGATTTTACCTTCACCATTAATGAAGTTACCACAGACAGCTCTTTATCTTTTTCATTTTCATGTTTTGTGACTTGACAGATTCACTGTCAGTCTGTCAGATTGCAGTGCATTTCTCCCAGAGACATGGACGACTGCCCCCGAGCCTATAACAGCAATTTTAACTACCGTCCTTAACTGTTCAAAACAGCACAAGAACCTTACAGCGACATTTAAAACTTTGCATCAATGAAAAGGTTACTCTCAATATATATCCACAAGTATTTATATTAGTTTGAATCAATATTTTCCCATTCATGGTGTTAAGTTGATTGTTCAAGATAGTATGAATGGAATACAGCAGTACTTTCAAAGGTGATAAAATCCTTCATGAGCTTTAAAACACTGAAGAAATTGTAATCAATCATGAAATTACAGCAAAAAATTGAAATGTCTTAAAATGCGTATCATGGCATTGTGAGGATTGTGAGCATGCAAGCCGGCCGAGAGGAAAAACTAAAAACACAGCATCAATCATATCATGTTACAGAGTTAACTAATTTGGCCCCAAAACCAGACAGTCTGTACAATATAAAAACTGGATCTTAAATTGTCGATTTTGTAAACACGAGGACACGGAGAAAAGCTTTGAAATGAGTGAGTAGTACTCAGTATTCACCTCTAAATTGCTGTGACTGACAGAAAAAAATTACAGGTTTAATGTACTGAAGAAGTTTCTGTGGTAGTGAGTGTTACAAGTAAGCAGAACATCTACAGTGATGATCCAAAGGCTTCAATGCTAATGTATTGTTGTGTTAGTTGTGTAGTTTAGCATGTGGGTCGTCTTTGTAATTCTCAGATGTGGAGACAGTCAGGGGTTCTAGGCTCAGAGTACTTTTCAGCACACAGGCCTGGGCGTATGTAGTTCTACCTCTATTTAATGAGCCACTTTCATATTACGAAATGATGTCTTGATTAAATGGATAACAATGTTATGGCAAATCGCATTTACAGTTGGCTTATTTCTTGCTATAATGAGTAGTAGTAGCAGCAATACTAGTATTGAAAAATACCCTTAGCAAAACTTCCTGTTGTTCTGTTTACTGTGATGTTCCAAGGCTTGTTATTATCTCCTTTTTTTGCCATATTTTTTTCTGGGTGTCTGGAAGCTATGGCTCAGAATTCTCTTTACTATAATTTCACCTCCGTAGCTTCACATCTTTTCTTATTGTCACTGTTTTGTTTTTTTTATGAAAGATCCTCTGGGTGTAAATTGTTGTTGTCATCTTGGAATGCAGGGTACTCCTCTCTCTCTCTCTCTCTCACTCTCTCTCTAATGCACTGGTAGACATAAATGTGCCAAGCAACACAACTAAAACTCACTCATCTAAAACTACTGCAGCATGACTATATATTAAATCACTTTAATTCCTTTGTTGTTTGTTTGATCTTAGATCCTAATTTAGAGAAAATCAATTTCATCCGGTTACTCTGTTCAGGAGCCGTGCTGCTCATCTTGTGTGTTATCCTTTGTCATCACAACCACTCTGAAACAGGTAATCTTCTAATATAAATCTATTTCAGAAGCATAGGTTACAAATGAAAAAGTCATCTTTTGAAAAGTGAATATCTTCACTGTCTTATTTTAGAGTTCTGGAAGAAAGTCCAGCCCCTCAACAACTCTGTCGAATAACCTGCATTCACGATACTGTTCTATTCCTGAGCAGGACGTCCATTAATGCCTCTGTATTATGATATGAAAAGCATGTATATTTCAATGGATCCTAATGTCTAACCAAATAGTTTTTCAGTCATTGTTTCATGTTTATCACGGTTATGTAATCAGAAATTGTTATTGTGTAATGGATTATGAAATGACACATTCAGAAATGAGCTGGATTTACTTTTTTTATGAAGATACTTTGTATGCTGTCACAAATTACGGTTTTATTACATCTGCAAAACTGATGTCTTTTAAGAGAAATGATTTGTTCTGTTCATGCCTTGTTTCTTTGTTTTGTCAGTTTGTTTTTACACTGTGCACAAAATACTTATACATTCGCAATTATGTAACCTTCTAACTTGGAGTGACTTCATCTCATCAAACACTGAACTTTCAAATAAAATGTGAGCGTTGCCTTTAAAGCATGGTTCTCATTAAACTGAATGTTCAAATGGATTTATGAAGAGATAAATTTCTGATGCTGTACCAAGATAAACAAGATCTTTTCAAAGAGAGAGAGACTAATTAGTCTGCATTACTGAACTAGCCTACCACACAGGGCCTGGTCTTCTGTCTGTTTACACATTTCTCTACCACTGTTTGCCCCTACCAAAACTGTATAGAAAATGATGCTACACCTATACATGTATTGATTATGCGCATATAGCATATTACTTACTCATTCTGTTTTTTGTTTTTTTTTTTGCACAATTGTCACAATAACCAGAGCAGACTGCACAAACTTTATATCAAAGGTATTATCTGAAATCAAAGTTAGTGTCACGCCTTGCATTCCCCCGCACCCCTCCAACCCCTGCCCGACTCTGCTGGTCATTTTTGTGTTGATACTTCCTGGTTTCCTTTGTTCCACCTTGTTAACTGGATCATTAGTTGCATCTGTTTGTTAATTTAGTCCTGCTCTCAGTTTGGATGATCAGTCTTAGTTTGGTTCTCTTAGGCAGCGGGGTCTGAGCAGCAGCGGGGTCTGAGTCGTGGGAGTGTTGAATATAGCAATGACCTCTGTAGTGCATTCTGACACCTCGGTTCCTCAGTATAGTGGGAGAGTAACGGTACATTTATGTGTAAACATGTAAAAAGTCCTGTTAGCAAGGTTAAAACCAGCACTATTTTGGCTACATCTGCCATTGCACGAAATCGTGCCTTATATAAAGGAAGGAGATAACAGCACACATTCTGACATCAAACAAAGTAGTTAGTGGTACGCACTCTGATGTTACAGGCCAAAAACTCAGTTTTCTCAATATGTGTTCTTCTTTGTACTTGCATTCTCATGGACTTGTGAAACGTCATTAGTCATGGCCTAAGCACTGTTCCAATTCAAAGTTCGCATCTAGCCAAGTACAGATCAAATACCCAGATGTGTCCTCAATTTGTGGGTTTTATAAAGGATGTATCAAGAGGTGACTTGTGTTGACTTGGGTAGTCATGTTTCCCAGAATGGATTGGACCCCAGCTGAACCTGGCAAGTCCGAACACCCAAGAAGTTTGTACTTGGCATGCTCCGTATTGAGAAACGGCTCCTGTCTTCATGTCAACACGGTCAATGATAAATGTCTGAGTTAGTTATCATCCTGGCAAGAATCCTGTAGGTTTGAAGAAGTTTTTTGTTAATCCTTTTTTTGTTCAAATAAAACTGAGCAATCTGCATATTCAGCATCTCCTTCAACTTGTTAACCCTGTTTTGTCCAAATAAACTACACTAACCTGCACAGGCATCCAGAAGTGCCCCCAGTTCATGACAGTCATGACAGGCAAAATTTAATACACAGAAACAGAGAGGCAGGACAGCAACAGAGAAACAAACCATGAGCAAATTGGCTAAGCAGGAACTGGGAAGGAAGAAGGAAAGCTAACAGAAACAGGGAGTCTAAACAGGACAAACATGGCTCAGTACACTAAGGATTAAAGATCACATTCTCCTGATTATATGATGAACTGGTTAACAAATGGCCAGGCAACCAAGGCTCTGATTGGCTAAACACGACGGAGGTAGAGACAGAGATGTTAAAGTACCCTCCCCAATGCAGGTCTCTAGCTGTAAGGCAAGGTGAAGCCAGGGATGGGCGGGGTAAGCAGGGGATTCAGGAAGAAGTTGGGCTGATAGGGAGGGGCCAGGAGAAGCAGGAAGCAGCACCCTGATAATAGACTGAGCAACAGAACTGGGTAATCGGACTGGAGGAACAAAAACTGCAGGTGGCAAGGAAGGACAAGGAACTGGAGGCAGTGTAAAGATGGATATCCCAGAAGGCATTGGAAATTCAAGAGCAGACTCAGGAACAGGGTCAGCAGATGGAGCCTCTGAAATGAATGGCAGCCAATAAAACTGGAGGGTATACAGATCCAGCCAACCAGACTTTAGGGTCTGGAGTTAATTTGTTAAGAGTTGATTTGAAAATTATTGCTCCAATATACACACAGACTCAAGAATAGGGTGAGGCCTTGCCATGAACTGTTTTGGGGTACTGTGCCCAGAAAAGATAACATGAAAAATTACAAAGTTACTTGGCATAAGCTTAAGTATGAGTAATTTTGTTCATATAACCGACGTCCATGAAAGTCAGAACTGAGGAAGAAGAATTCCGGGGGGGGGGGGGGGGACTTGGACGCCCCCAAGCAAATCCTATGTTATATAGCCCTGGAAAAAAGTTGACCCCCCCCCATCCCCGATTGTCAGTGTATAATTTGCACTCTGTGCAAATATTGACATTTTCCCATAACAGTATGTCGATGTTCATCCAAACATCAGTATTTGACATCTGTTTCCTGGGGTCAGCTAGGTCAGTCAGGCTTTGATTGCTTGGGTATGTTTGGAAGGAGCATCAGTGATGAGCACTGCCTAATATGAAGAGGGGATCTTGTCCTGAGGAAAAGATATCAACAACAGTCATATGTGGCTGAAAGAATATGATTCTTCACCATGAACTGAAGTGTGAAGCAAAACAGACAAGTCTGAATCTGAATCAGTTTAGTGCAAATATCAGTCCTGGATGACCAAATACAGTTACATTAAGAACAACCCTCTGTACTGGAAGGTCCTTGATGCAGTGCATTAAACTCCTTATGACACATTAAAAACTGAAAGTAAAGTTGTGTGAAGCAATAGTTTACAAGTCATATAATCAGATAACTCCACCTTCAACCTGTTTTAATTTCCTATTCAAGTGAATGCATGGTGTGGGCCTGCACCAGAAGAGGCCAGCAGGGTGTAATGTTTCATCATCACAAGTGAAGATTTTGTAGCTCTGATATGGTGTGTGGTGCAGTTTCCATGGCTTTGGTCTACGAAGCACCTTAGAGGCAAAAGATAAATGTAAATCAACTCACTCTGAACAACCACCTTCATCCTGCTTCAATGGACTGCTTCAGTTAAACTTATGCAAATCACGACGTGTTTGCTTCATTATAACATAAATAAATAAATAATAGGGCAGTGCATGGCAAGTACATGTATGTGAAACATCAATAACATCAGAGATCCAGCAGCTTCTTTGTTTGGAATAAATGAAATATCCCTTCAGTGTGTGGAAAAAATACTAAATTCCTTTCAGCTGTAGTCCACATGAAACTGATGAAATGTATGGATGTCAAATACTGTAAAATACTTCTGAGCAAATAATGTAGAATCTCTCTCACAGTTTTCATTTTATTTACAATTGCACGCATTTGCATTTATCCTGTTTTGTTCAGGTAATTAATGCATTTTGCAGTTTTAAAGACTCCTTTTCAACAATGCTGTCACCAGTCAGAATGACCTTTTTGCTAGAGAACTTTAGAAAATGTCAAATATTTTACAAGAAAAACATTCTCTATTATCCCTGTACACAGGATCTATGTGTATGTTCTAGCAAATGCTTGTTCACGCACAAATGTGTGTGTGTGTGTGTGTGTGTGTGTGTGTAGGGTTGGTTTCTCTGTAAGTGACGAACTTACAGGAAATAGCCTACAGTGCCTCTTGTTAAAACCAGAGAGTAAAAGGTGCACTGATGCATCTTAGGTCAACAATGGAGTTCATAATTCTCCTAACATGTGAGTGTATTTCACCCAGACATCCATGGGGAATAATATTCTATGAAATTCATTTGTTCTGCCTGTTTACACATCAGCTAATAAGACTTCATGTATGCTGCACATCAATTTAATGTTCTAAATCTGGACTTGGATACCTTAAAAATTTGTTGGCTGTATAACCTTTATTTCAAAAAATGCTGTTTTTTTTTCATTCAGTCGTTGCATCTATACTGAATGTTGTATATCTGAAACAAGGTATGTTTTTCAGTATCATTTCTCTGATTAAATATGGCCATTGTTGATTTTACCAATTTTTTCTCACCATTAGAAGCATATGTATTTATTACCATTAATTCTATGAGCAGGTGATTCAGATGATGTCTTCCCAGCAAAGATAGAAGGGGAAAGCCTTGTCAAAGCCTGGTCAGGAAATAAATTGGAATTAAAATGTAACATATCTGGTCTTCAAAGACCAGACGGTGAGCTCAGCATGTATCTGTGTAAGAACGGAGTTGGAACAAAAGTGCAACCACTCAGAGATATGCACAGCACCATTTTCAAGTTTAATGTTGAAATGGAGGACTCAGGAAGCTACAGTTGCGTGTACTCAGCCCAAAAATATACTCCAAAAGCTGTACATGCAACAGGAGAAAACTCAATCACTGTGAGAGTTTATGGTAAGGCATGTCTCATAGACTTTTAATAAAATTAGTTTTAAAGATGAAGTGCTTTCTGGAAATATTTATGTATGCTTAATGTGCACAGATGATCCTGTTGTCCTCCCAGAAGGAACTCATGGAAACCAAACTCATGTGAGAGCAGGTGAGAATGTGCCATTATGCTGTATAATCCCTGAATTGTGAGGGTCTCAATGTCAGTTTTGTGTATGCCTGTGTTAGAATGGAGGTGGAATAAGAATGAAGGGACGCGAAGAATCAGATTTTACCTTCGCCGTTAATGAAGTTACCACAGACAACTCTTTGTCAGATTGCACTGCATTTCTCCCAGTGAGTGGTCAGGTCAGCTCCATGTGTACCTCTATAAGAATGAAGTTGGAATGAAAATGAAGGGAAATGAAGAGCCAGATTTCACTTTACTATTAATGAAGTTACCAAAGACTTTCAATCATTAAAAAAAATAAAAAATAAAAATCTGCCACAGAGATGCTGAACATCTTAATGTAAAATGTTAAGGAACTGTCATTTTCCATTTCTTACCTTGCTAATAGTTTGATTTCAGTTGATTATTGACAAAAAGTATTAGTGTTGTGAGATGCTACTGAGACCCTACTGGACTCTGTTTCAGTGAAAAAAAGTGATTTAACAGTAAACGTGTGTTCTGGTTATAAAGTTTTTAAATGTCACTTTCTGTCACTTGTACATTCATGAACATACAGCATTTTTTCACTTTTTATTCAGTAGACTCATCTATCCCTGTGAGGACTACAGTCATATCCCTCTGTGTTATAGTCCTGGTTGTGCTGGCAGTGTTTGGACTGTATCGATACAGAATCATCTTAATGAGTGGTAAGGATGCTGAATTAGACCGCTGACAATCCCTGTTTTTTCCCGTCTTTAGAAACACAGACTTTACTTTAGTATATGGTCACATGGAAGTGCAGTTTTTGTACTATGTTCATTTCAATTGTCAGAATCACTGTGGTAGTGCATGGAAAATATACAGTGTGATGATTAATCACATAAACATCTCGTTTTAAATGATTATTTTTCTATTGCAGTGATTTCCTGCGGCCCCAGCCCGAGGTAAATCTGATAAATAATAAAGAAAAGACTTAGAAAATTGACTTGACATCTTGTTGTACACCACCTAACTTCTCTCTTTCTTTTTCTTTCTCTGTCTTTTTCTCTCTCTTCTCTGTCCCACAGTGGAGTATCTAACAACGAAGCATTTTATGAAGTTATTGACGAGGCACGAGGTACATGCACTTTAATTCTTAGTGATATATTTCTCTCAAATATAATGTTTACACATTTTCCTGCATCTGTCCTTTTATGTATTTTGAAGGTGCAGAAATACTCAACAAGACTGAACAAAGGTGAGAATAATGCTCATACTCGCCTTTCACTACAACTATGAGGGTGAATCTGTAGATTGAGAAGTGTCACCTCATAGGTTGGTTGCAAGATTCATCCTGATGGTGGCCTGGTGTTATCCACTTTGATTTCCCACCCTGACAAGCATCAAGCATATCCCATCAGATTACATCAGATTACATGCCTGACTGGTTATTTTAGGAATTTAGAAGTCATTATTTTAGGTTAATTTATAACCACCCCCCCCCCTTTGGATGATTTTGTAGGTTCAAAGCTTAAAAGCAAACCTTTCTCTTTCTGACATAGAGAGTATTTTAAATGCAATTTAATGCTCATCATATGAGCAATGTATTTGGTGAAGTTTTTGCTGAAGACATTCAGTTAATGAGCCCTGACCTTGTTCTCATCCCCCACCCTCTGAACCAAATAACAATGACCATTTTACCTGAGAGTGGACAGAATGGGGAGGAAGTGCTTTTGCTAAAGCAGAGAAATAGCATAATGAAGTAGGTGACTGTTTTGAAAGGGGTCTTGCTTGTTATGACAGATGCACATCCATGACAGAACACATACACAGTTACAGCTATTTTTCCATGTGGGTTGTGTTTGATTATAACATGCTTTCTTATGGCGTTGTATAAGAATGTTAGTGTTCTAATCCACTGTTTCTACTGCTGCTGTGTTACAGTGCTGAGTTCTCTGATGAAATGTGTGGAGGATATTCTACAGTAACAGCAGTCAGAGGTAAAGAAACAACAAACACTGTCTCACATTCGGCAGCTGATTGGTTTACAGGAGATGATTTTGATTGTAGGGCATTTTGGCTTTATCTTTTTTTACTGCAACTGTGAAATTCTGACCAGCATGTCATCCACAGGAAACATGGGACATGGTGCTTGTCAGTGAGTAATCATTTCCATTACAGTTTTGTGTCCAGCTGTACTTTTACATTGTGCTAAAATGTAGTACCATTGTAATCCCATCCATTATATAACAGAGTTTTGAAAATGAGAGTGAAGTGGTTTAACGTTATGTTTTTCTTCACAGTGCTACTGAGGCTGTGGTGTACAGTTGTTTACAACCCACAGGTATGAGTGTGTGCAGGCAGTTATGTCTACTTTTGCACAAGTGTTGTTGCTCTGATGATAAAAAAAGACATCTAGTCTTGCTCTCAGTAT
>NC_044496.1:2718771-2733771 GCF_902362185.1 Chanos chanos | reverse complement strand
TCCACTGGTAAATCTTAAACTAACAATGGAGCTCATATCTCTAACATGTGAGTAGAGTAATCAAAGAAACAATGGAGCTCATATCTCTAACATGTGAGTAGAGTAATCAAAGATAGAACTGTTAGATAATATTATGTGCAGTACATGCATTTTTTTATTGTGGTTTATGCATCAGGTATTAGTTCTTTCTGTATGCCGCACATCAGTTTCATATAATGCACTGTGGACACCAACCACTTGAAAGGTTATTGGCCGTATAACCTGTTTTTCAAATTTTTTATTTTTTTTTTTAATACAGTGATTGCATCCATAATCAACGCTGTATCTCTGAAACAAGGTATGTTTTCAGTGTTGCTTCAATTATGAAAAAAAATTGTTCAAGTCCATAACGGTCATATGTTATCCTTAGAAGCATATTGATTTGTTACTATTGATTCTATGAGCAGGCGATTCTGATGAAGTCTTCCCAGAGAAAAATAGATGGGAAAAGCCTTGTTAAATGAAATGAAATGTAGATGGATTAGAAGGTAAAATATAACATAGCTGGTCTCAGAAGACTGGAGGGCCAACTCCACATGTATCTCATGTGTAGGGACAAGAGTGCTGTCCCTCAGACATGTGAATAGCATCACTTTCAGCTTTAGAGTTGGAATGGAGGACTCAGGAAACTACAGCCGTGTTTACTTCTTCCTAAAACGTCCTATAAATGAAGTACATGTAACAGGACAAACCTCAGTCATTGTAATTGGATGTGGTAAGATGTGTGTCCCCGGCGGATTTTAAAGTAGAATGAGATTCAAAGATATAGTGACCCTCCAGAAATATTGACGTATCATTGTTTTATCTGCACAGATAAACCTGTTGTCCAGCCAGCATTCATTTATGGAGAACAAACTCGTGTGAGAGCAGGTGAGAATGTGATATTACGCTGCATCATGCCTGACATGCATGGATCTAAAGATCAGCGCTATATGTACCTCTGTAAGAATGGAGTTGGAATAAGAGCGAAAGGAAAAGAAGATACAGATTACAGATTCAACATTAATGAAATCACTCTGGAGGATTCGGGGTCGTACAGCTGTGTGTATTCAGATTCTCTATACGTGACTGAAGCAGTAAACAAAACTGGAATAAACTCTATTCTTCTCCTGGTCCATGGTAGGAGGCATCTTTAAATCTTTTATTTACTTTTTTTTTTCACAAGAATGGCCTCTGCAATTGTTCATGAATGTTATATTAAGGCACTTCCATGCTCCATTAAAGAAAAAGAGTGATTGGGAGAGTTTTAGATTATGCAGATTATCCTCAAAAAACTGGTTATGTCCACAGATATTAACGTAGAGGGGACTATAAGACATACATTCATCCTAAACTTGTGTCACTTTGGTATAAAACCTCTTTAGAGAAAATTCACTTTTAGAGAATTTTAACTTTACTTGTAGCAAATACGTCAGATCTGAGATGTGATTAAAATAAGTCTGAAGTCTACTAGAGGTGTAATGGTTCACCCTGTTCTGAGTCTGTGATTCCCCAGTTCGTTCTTATCATGATTCGGGTGGGAAAAAAGTTGAAATCATAGACATTAAAACACTGGGTAAATAGTTATTCATGCAACTATAACAAAAAAAGAAATGGCTTACAATGTGAATCAGGGCCTTTTAGACGCTGCGAGCACGCAAGCAGTCTGCAAGGGAATTAAAAAAACAAACTAACAAACAAACAAACAAAAAAACACACAGTGTCAGTCATGTCATGTTATAAGCTTAGCCACCTTAACTCTCAAACAGCAAGTCTATTTAAATATAAAATTTGGGCCTTAAACAAATGATTGATGATTTCACAAACAGGACAGCACAGAAAGCACGTTTGGAATGGATGAGAAGTACTCAGTATTTACTTTAAATTATTTTGACTAAATTACAGGTTTATTATAATGAAAAAGTAGTTATGATCACAGTGTCTATAGTAAAAATGTAATTGTGTACAAATGTATTGTAATACAGTGTATATACATTGTAATAAAGATTCATAAACCTCAGATGTGGAGATGCATATGGAGTTAGAGGCCCAGTGTATTTCTTTTGCACCTGTGCTTATGTAACTGTGATGCTGTTTAAAGAGTTATTTTTCATGCCAGCACATCATGTTCTAATTAAAGGTGTGATATGCCAGGGTAAATGGTGAAGGTGTTTACAATGGATTAATTTATTATAAGGAGTATAGTAAATGAATCCAGCTATCAGCTATTTATTTCATCTGTTCTCACATTAATTTATTTATTGTTTATTTGTTTGATTCCAGATCCTTATTTAGAGAAAATCAATTTCATCAGGTTACTCTGTTCAGGTGCTGTGTTGTTCATTCTGTGTGTTATCCTTGGTCATTACATCTACTCAGAAACAGGTAATCTTCTAATATAAAAATGTTTCAAAAGCATATGTCTCATATGAAAAAGTGACCTTTTTGAAGAGTGAATGTCTTTAAGCATATTAGCCCTCATTATTATAATTTGAAAAAAAGAAAAAAGTATTTTGAAATGTCTGTATTAACTACAGAAATGAAGGGAAAAAAGTATCAGCAGGAATGTATTGGTGACAGTTCGTGAAAACTTAATGTTTCTTACTATCAGCAGAAGTGTGAAACTTACAAAATGTCATTTTAAGGTGCTGGAAGAAAGCCCAGCCACTCACCAGATGCGATGAATGACCTACATACACGGCAGCTTCACATTCCAGACAAGGACGACCATTAACCCCTCTGTATCATGATATACAAAGCATGTGTATTTCAGTGTCTCTAAATAGTGTTTCAGTCATTCTTTCATGTTTGTCACACTTATGTGTCCGCAAATTGTTATTATGTGACGCAATATGAATTTTTTTTTTTTTAAATTTATGAAGACACTTTGTATGTTGTCACAAATTACAGTTTTATTACGTTTGAGAAAGTGATGTCCTTTACGAGAAACGTTGAGTTTTTTCAAGCTCTTCTTCTTTGTTTGTTTTGTTGGTTTGTTTTGATACTGTGCTATCCCCCGCGGCGCACTGTGTGTTTGTTTGTTTGCGTCTCGTTTTCCTCCCTGTGTTTCGCGTGCGTCTTGTTTTCCTCTTTCTCTTTTCTCCCTCCACTTTCCTGACACAGGCATCCAGCTGCAGCGCGAAACAGTCGTCAGCATCCTTCCGGCCCGGTGTTGCGTCCCGCCTCCTCGTTCCAGCCCGGCCAACCAGAGCCGGAGAGCCCCTATCGTCTCGGACAACCAGAGACGAAGCACCCAGTTTTAAAAATGCCGACTTTGAAATGTACAGATTCCGATCTCTTTTTGAACCTTTGCGCTTTTCGTGTGTTACTACTTATTAAACCTGCCTGTTCTGTGTTGTGACTCTGTTTTTTTTGTTTTGTTTTGTTTTGTTTTTTACTTCGGTTTGGATTGCGTCTCAGCTTTGTTCGTACTTGATTACCATGAGGAAAGACAGGTAAGGTGGGGATCCCCGGGTTAGGTTTTCACTCATATAGGGTTAGGTTAGAGGCAGGTGCATCTTTTGTATGTTTTTGTTGTTCGATAGTGTAGATAGGTTTTGTTTGGCTCTGGCACCTTTTTTGTTTTGGAGATAAGTGTGTGTGTTTTCTGGTGAACGTTAGGGTTGTTTTGGTTTTGCTTGGTTCTTTTCGTTGGCACCATCTGTGTGCCACCCTCCCTTTTTCTCTTGTATATCTGTTACTGTAACTATTTTTGGACATATTTGTAAATATCGCCTTGTAAATATTGTTAACATATCATACATTTTCCCCGCACATTGCTCGCGTGTCCGTGTTTTGTTTTTGTTATGTTTGTTTGTTTGTTGGGCGGCACGGTGGCGCACTGGGCAGCGCTGTCTCCTCACCCCGGCCACGCGGCCAGGGTCCTTTCTGTGTGGAGTTTGCATGTTCTCCCCGTGTCTGCGTGGGTTTCCTCCCACAGTCCAAAGACATGCAGGTTAGGTGAACTGGAGACACTGCCCTTAGGTATGAATGTGTGTGTGAGTGTGTTTGTCCGTGTGTCTGCCCTACGATGGACTGGCGACCTGTCCAGGGTGTTTCCCTGCCTTTCGCCCTATGAGCGCTGGGATAGGCTCCAGCACCCCCCGTGACCCTAATCAGGATAAGCAGCTTAGATAGTGAGTGAGTGAGTGTTTGTCTGTTTGTCATTGCGCGGTTCCAAACAAGCACTGGTGGTGGAATACATGTATGGAACCTTTAAACCTGGAATGCCTTCATTATGTGACATTTTGAACCTTGAACATTTAAATAAAATCTGAGATTTGTCTGACAATGCATGGTTCTCATTAAACTGAATGTTCATAAAGTGGTGTAATGAACAGAGATATATTTGTGATGTTGTACTTGTAAGATAAACAAGATCTTTTCAGACAGAGAGACTCACAGGAATTAGTCTGCATTGCTGCAGTAGCTTATCACCCAGGGACTGGTTTTCTGTCTGTTTAACCATTTCTATACCACCGTTTGTCCTTACCAAACCTGTATCAATATTATATATTGAAATACTACTTGTGTGTTATTGCTTGGCATCATCTCTACTGAAGAGAAGGTAATCTCTGGAAATCTCTTTTTTTTTGGTTATTACTTTATTACTTTTTTGGTTTGTTTATGTTGAGCGAATAGAACATAATTATGCTTCAAAAGCATAAAATACCTCAAAAAGTGCTACTGTTTGACAAGTGAATTTCTGTTACATAGTTGGCATCATTCCCATGATCATCACAAAATGTAATAAATGTCTATGCAAACAATGACATTATTCAGATATATCTGTATTTATTAAAGAGTTGGATAAGCAAATCAGTAATTGTGAGACTTTAGAAAAGCAGAAAAAAAGTATCGGTTACAAATCCTGAAAAAGTGTATGTTTCTTTCTGGCAGCAGATGTGCAAGATATGAATTTCTCTAACCTACAAAATTTTATTTCAGAATTCTGCAGGAGAGACCACCCAATCTGTGTCTTGACCTGCGTGCAGGGCATCTTAACATCACAGAGCAGGCCCTGAACATCAGAACAGAGGGGAGTGTGTACTTTACAGAATGTATTTGGGGTTACTTCTACAACCTGTGGTCTCCCTGTGATGCTGACTCTTGTCCTGACTGTTGAGCGACGGCCAACCTTTTTTTTTGTTAAACTGAAATACTTGTATATTTGCATATACCAAACTCTTATACATGTAATTCCTTGATTGGGTGAATTGTCAAACCTTGAACAATTAAACAGAGAATCTTAGAGCTGTCTGTTTCTGTTTCTCATGAAACTGAAAGTTCATAGAATGGTACGATAAGCAGAAAGGGAAAAGCACTAAAAAAATTGTGACCAGCGATCAGTTGAGAATGCAGAGGTAATTTTATTCTAATAATTACATGCTTTTTGACTCAGATCACAAGAGGTGTTAGTCCAGGGGATCTACCTAGATGGAAAGTGAAACTCCATCCCCGACTCGATAGGTTTAAACAACAGTAATGGTAATAACGTTGAAGTGTTGTAGTGCTGTGATAATGTTTCTTTTAAGCCCTAGAGCCCCCACCCCACAAAAGTATTGGTGTTGTCAAAACTCACACTTTTACTTCATGAAATGTCAAACACTCTCACTTTCTGAGAGGAGAAAAAGTACAAACAGCTGTACAGAAAGGGACACAAAAGCTCACAACATCTGAGACTGAAGAACTCAAACAAGTGCGTACTTATGCGTACTTCAGAACGAAGCACGATCGACGTCTTCTTCTTCTTTTGATTTAAGGCGATTAGCTCTTTTGGAGCATTGCCGCCATCTACTGAATCATTTATGACCTGCAGCATACAGAATAGGTGATGCATTTGGCTACAACGTATTCCATAATGTGTTTTTGACGTACGTACATGATTATATCTTATTGTTCGTTTGCATTCACTTTCAGACAAGATGAGCCTGTTTGATACACTATTAAAACACTATTAATGCTCAGATTAGCAAATTTATAAACGACTACTAATGCGTGTGTTTGAATATTCCCTGGACAGACTGAATATCATATGAACGGGCCTTTCACCAAGTATTCATAATGAATTTAATATGCCATTAAAAAGATCCTATTCAGACTAAACTCTTACAGGCTGAAATACATCACTCTGACAAGATATCTTGAAACATCATCAAAGGAAATTGGTATCATATGTTCATATGTGTTTATAGGTGTCTGTTTGTTTTACCCTTAGGCTCACAGGAAACCAAGCTGTTCATCAAAACCAGAGTCACAAAGTTACTGACGCCGCTCAGATGAACAATGAAGCTCATTTTTCTCTTAGCATGTGAGTACATTTTACATAAGAGAAATCCGTTACAGACTATAATATGTACAGTAAATTTGTCATTAGACTGTTATGACAATATTATTTCTGTTGTGGACATATGTTGTGGACAACATTATTTATGTTGTTATGTTGTTGCTGACAATGTGTTTCTATGTATTAAGAAATAATTTTTTCTTTACATATAGCACTGGCACCAATAATTGGTTTTGTGCATCTTCAACAAGGTATGAAGTCATTCCACAAAAGACATGCCATCTTAACAGCAATGTGACTCCTTGCTTGATTTCCAAATCAAATGGTAAATTCTTTGTTATATTTTTGACTGCCAGGTAACTCAGCTGATTTCTTCCCGGCGAAGTTATATGCCAAACCATCTGTGAGAGTGGGAGAGACTATGAGATTCAAGTGTCGCATCCTGGGTCTCAGAAGAGCGGAGGGACAGCTCTACTCATTCCTCTGTAAGAATGGAGTTGTGGTGAAAGTGGCGCAAGTTGGAGATAAGGATGAGAGTGTTTTCATTATTAATAAAGTAAACGTAGAGCACTCCGGGAATTATAGTTGTGTATACTCAGCACATGAAGCTTTTCCAAAGGACGTGATCAAAACAGAACACGACACAATCTTTGTACAGGTCCAAGGTAAGTCATGTGCACAAATACTGAATGCTGAAAGTAAAAAACCAAAACATGCACCATTTAGATGTAAAGCACTGAAATAAACATTGTTTTATTGAATATGTTGCACACAGATATCCCTTTACTCACAACAATGAGTTACAAAGAGCAAACTCCTGTAAAAGCAGGTGAGAGTGTTACACTACATTAAGTGTTGAAAGTAATAGTATAACTCAGGAAACTACAGCTGTGTGTATCGTGGTGTAAAATTTACTCTAAATTTAGTGTGTTCAACAAGAGAAAACTCAGTCTTTATAGAGGTTTATGGTAAGACATGATTTAGCAGTGGGTTTTGATGGTAACAGTATAAATGTATCTATATAGGGATGACACTAATTAATCTATTAATGTTTTTACTGTAATGTGTATAGATGGTCCTGTTGTCCACCCAACAGTAATTCACAGAGACACAGTGCATGCAAGAACAGCTAAGACCATCAGATTAATAAGAATTGAAGAATCAGGCAATCACCGTTGCGTGTGATTAAATAGGGATGAAACACTTTTCTTTACACAGATATACAGTGTGGTAAAGCATGTCAGTTTTAATTGTCTGTGATTAATGCCTTGTTATGTCACAGATGTGTTTCACATGAACTGTACTGAAAATTTGCAGATCAGCCTGTTCACCCAGCAGTAACTCATGGAAGCCAAACAGATGTGAGACCAGGTGAGAATGTGACATTACACTGCATCATCCCTGACATGCAAGGATCTAAAGATAAGCTCTACATGTAGTTCTGTAAGAATGGAGTTGGAATAAGATCAAGAGGACAAGACAACACAGCTTACATGTTTACCATTCATGAAGTCACCACAGGGATGTATAGCTGTGTGTATTCAACACATAAACATGCACCAGGTGAAGTCAACAACAAGGGAGAAAATTTTGTCTCCATCCAAGTTATATTTTTTCCATAAAACAGTTACATGCTAAAAAAAAAAGAAAAAGAAAAAAAAAAAACAAGAGAAAATACCTACATTATCTAGAACAAACTTTAATCACATCCTACATTTTCAGATGAATATCGTTTTGTATATCATGATTCGTGTTTTACGCTGTATGCTCCATCACTGTCCTCCTCTAACCAATGAGTGATTCATTATCTTAAAAATACAGTGTAAGCAAAACATGACTTTCATAATGAATCACTGTTTTTACATGGATTTACTTATTGTGACAAAAGTACCATATGTAGCCTCTATGAGCATTTTCATACTGACAAAGACAATGCTCAGTAATACTCAGTTAAGAGATGGGGATAAGGTAGGGGTTTAAGGAAGTTTTCTGTATCTTTTTCTTTTTTCTCTTTGTTTGCTGTCACTGCCCAACTCTCAGATTGCATGATGTTTCTCCGAGACAATGGATACATATTTATTGATCTGAGCAATTCATTTATTCCTCCCAGCTAGGAAGAACGTCTCTGAAACTCTCTTTCTATCTTCTCTGTATAAATGTGTATGACAAATTTGTCTAGACCTTTTAAAGTATGGTGCTATTTATTTGAGCAGTATTCTTTGTTGATATTTAGTAGTTTAACTTCTTTATCATTTGTTTGTTTGATTTCAGATCCTAATTTTGAGAAAATCAATTTCATCAGGTTACTCTGTTCAGGTGCTGTCTTGTTCATTCTGTGTGTTATCCTTGGTTATCACATCTATTCAGAATCAGGTAATCTTCTAATGTTCTAATGCTAATCTTCAGAACCATAGATTACGTATGAAAAAGTAACCTTTTGAATCATGAATGTCTTAAAACATATTAAACCTCATTCTTATAATTTGCAAAAATGTATTTTGACACATCTGTGTTTACTAAAGAGGTGAATAAGGCAACATAATATTACCAGGTGTACATTAGTAACTAATATTAGACTAATATTAATATTTCTCTGTAACTTAAAAAATGTCATTTTAGAGAAATAAAGTGTCCCGTCACGAAGTGTCTGGAAGAAAGTCTGATGACTCACCAGCTCTGCTGTATAACCTGTGTTCACGGCACCTCTATATTCAGTATTCTCTGTGTCATGATATGAACAGTATGTACATTTCAATGGCTCCTAATGGTTATTCAAATACATTGTCAAAGAACTTATATATTATCAAAACACAAAGTAATAATTAAGTTACAGTTTTAGCACATTTGAAATGCAAGTTTTTAAAGTGAAACATTATGGGGGGGGGTTGTTTTGTTTGTTTATTTCATGCCTCATTTGATTTTTTATAAATATTTTTATAAATATTAATGCATTTGCATTAATGCAACCTTTAAACTTGAAATTCCTTCTTTATGTGAAATTTCAAGCATTGAACATTTGAATAAAGAATGTAAGAGTCGTCGAGTAATGCATGTTTCTCATTAAGCTGAATGTTCAGGAAGTGGGCTGATGTGCAGAGGTGTATTTGTGATGTTGTACAAAGATAGATGAGATCATGTAAGGACACACTCACAGACACTGCAGGGTAGATGTAGCATTTGAACTGAGACAAGGCAAAGAAACAAAAGAGGCTGATGGCCGAATTTAACAAAACTCAGACTGTACATAGAAGAACAAAAACAGAGACAGTGCTAAAAAGAAAAAAAAGGAAAAACCAACAACAACAACCAAAAAAAAACAAAAAAAAACGATGGATCTCCAAACACATTATTAGATTAAACAGTTTCTCAAAATAAGCAGTGTGTACATGAGTTCAAGATCAAGCAAATGAGAGAACTAAACATTCACTCAGTATCCTAATTAGGGTCGTGGGGAGTGCAGGGCGAAAGGCAGGGCAGGTCGCCAGTCCTTCGCAGGGCAGACACACAGACAAACACACTCATACACACCTAGGAGCAGTTTAGTATCCCCAAATGACCTGACCTGCATTACTTGGATTATGGGAGGAACCCGGTGACCGTGCTACCCACTGCTCCACCGTGCCACCCGTGAACTGAACAGGGGAGTTCAAATACTCTACATAGCAAGTCCCAGAATGAGACTCAGGTGTAGGGCACGCTTCTTCTCTGGTGTCCCATCGATGAACTGCACTCTGCTGCCACCTGTATATTGGGGTGTCTCATGACAGCAGTATCACAAAATCTGTAACTATGGTGACCAGACTGCGCTTATTCAAATTATGCAGCATCATGAACTGTTCAGTTTACTGTTTTCCGTCTATATGAAATCAGTCATATAGACTTATATCATTATGAGTTATATTACCACTTTTTACACTACAGACATTAGGATTTCTCGCCCCAGGCATCTCTCAGAAAAGCCTTGTACTCACTGCTCAAACGCATGCAGTCTCAGATATGATGGGCTGCTATGACATCCGCTGTAAACTGCATAAGACATAAACATGCATGTGGGTGACAAGTTTCAGCCTGACACTAACACAGAATTTTATTAAGATTATAGAGAGTTTCATAAACTAATACTCTTCAGTGGGGTGTGAATATCCCCCCTAGGAGAGAGGATTTCATGATAATTACCCTTGTGCCACACATTTATCCTTTTTTTTTACCAGTATGTGAATCAAATGTTCAGCTTAACGGACCATGTTAAGGCTAAGCTCTTTAATGTTAAAATCATTACAATGACAAGAAATTGTATCTCTATATTACGGGTTTTTTTAAAAAAGGAAGAAAAAGTAATGTCCACATGTGCGAAATATGCATTATTTGTCTGTAACCACATGTGCGTGTGGGTGTGTGCACGTATGTTCTTTTTTGTTTTGTTTTTTCATTGAAAGGACAGACTCACAGGAAACTGTTCACAGGGAGGTGTCTTTCTTCACAAACAGAGACTCACACAGTCACTGTCACAGCACAGATGAACAGTGAATTCCTTTTCTCTCTTAGCATGTGAGTACATTCTACAGATAAACCAGTGTCAGATAATAACGTACAATAAATTCATTATTATACAGTTTTTGTAAAATTGATTACTATTTACGGCATAGATTTTATGTATTGTTTCCACTACCGATTTTAGAATTATTTAAAAACTTATTCCCTTGATATAAAGCAACAATGTTTTCTCTCCTTACAGCACTTTCATTGATAATTGGTGTTGTGCATCTTGGTTGAGGTATGAGGTCTCTTAAATAGTCTTAAATTAAATGTGATTGATTGACTTCCAAATCACATGTTATGCTCTTTGTTATATTTTTGACTGACAGGTAACTCAGCTGATTTCTTCCCAGCGAAGTTATATACCAAACCAGAGTCACACAGCTACTGACGCCGCTCAGACGAACAATGAAGCTCATTTTTCTCTTAGCATGTGAGTACATTTTACATAAGAGAAATCCGTTACAGATTATAATATGTACAGTAAATTTGTCATTAGACTGTTATGACAATATTATTTCTGTTGTGGACATATGTTATGGACATCATTATTTATGTTGTTATGTTGTTGTTGACAATGTGTTTCTACATATTAAGAAATAATTTTTTCTTTACATATAGCACTGGCACCAATAATTGGTTTTGTGCATCTTCAACAAGGTATGAAGTCATTCCACAAAAGACATGCCATCTTAACAGCAATGTGACTCCTTGTTTGATTTCCAAATCAAATGTTAAATTCTTTGTTATATTTTTGACTGCCAGGTAACTCAGCTGATTTCTTCCCAGCGAAGTTATATGGCAAACCATCTGTGAGAGTAGGAGAGACTTTGAGATTAAAGTGTAGCATCCTGGGTCTCAGAAGTGCGGAGGGACAGCTCTACTCATTCCTCTGTAAGAATGGAGTTGTGGTGAAAATGGCGCCAGTTGGAGATAAGTACGAGAGTCTTTTCAGCATTAATAAAGTAAATGTAGAAGACTCAGGGAATTATGGTTGTGTATACTCAGCACATGAAGCTTTTCCAAAGGACGTGACCAAAACAGAATACGACACAGTCTTTGTACAGGTCCTAGGTAAGTCATTTGCACTAATACTGAATTCTGAAAGTAAAAAACCAAAACATGCACCGTTTAGATGTAATGCACTGAAATAAACATTGTTTTATTGAACATGTTGCACACAGATATCCCTTTACTCACAACAATGAGTCACAAAGAGCAAACTCCTGTAAAAGCAGGTGAGAGTATTACACTACAGTAAGTGTTGAAAGTAATAATATAACTCAGGAAACTACAGCTATGTGTATTGTGGTGTAAAACTTACTCCAAATTCAGTGTGCTCAACAAGAGAAAACTCAGTCTTTAAAGAGGTTTATGGTAAGGCATGATTTAGCAGTGAGTTTTGATGGTAACAGTATATCTATGTATCTATATAGGGATGGCACTAATTAATCTATTAATGTTTCTACTGTAATGTGTATAGATGGTCCTGTTGTCCACCCAACAGTAATTCACAGAGACACAGTGCATGCAAGAACAGGTGAGACCATCAGATTAATAAGAATTGAAGAATCAGGCGATCACCGTTGCGTGTGATTAAATAGGGATGAAACACTTTTCTTTACACAGGTATACAGTGTGGTAAAGCATGTCAGTTTTAATTGTCTGTGATTAATGCCTTGTTATGTCACAGATGTGTTTCACATGAACTGTACTGAAAATTTGCAGATCAGCCTGTTCACCCAGCAGTAACTCATGGAAGCCAAACAGATGTGAGACCAGGTGAGAATGCTACATTACACTGCATCCCTGACATGCAATGATCTAAAGATAAGCTCTACATGTACCTCTGTAAGAATGGAGTTGGAATAAGATCAAAAGGACAAGACACACAGCTTACATGTTTACCATTAATGAATGATGACATGACCATTGTTGATTTAAGCAGTTCTCATTTACCATTAGAAGCATTTATTTATTACTGTTGATTCTATGAGCAGGTGAATCAGGTGACGTCTTCCCAGCAAGGATCGAAGGGAAAAGCCTTGCTAAATTAGGAAATAAACTAGAATTAAACTGTAGCATAACTGGAATAAAAAAACCAGACGGTAACATGTATCTCTGTAAGAACGGAGTTGGGACAAGAATACGACCACTTGGAAATTTGGATAGCATCATATTCAGTTTTAAACCTGCAATAGAGGACTCAGGAAACTACAGCTGTGTGTACTCAACCAAAAAACATCCTATAGATCAACTAAATTCAACAGGACAAAACTCAGTCACTGTAACAGTCTATGGTAAGGCATGTCTCAAAGTTACATTATTAAGTAGAATGAGATTCAGATATGCAGTGCTCTCCATAAAATCTAATATATGTTTCATGTGTGTAGATGATCCTGTTGTCCATCCAGCATTCATTTATCGAGAACAAACTCATGTGAGAACAGGCGAGAATGTGACATTATTGTGCATCGTTGGTAGCACACAAGGACCTAAAGATCAGATCTACATGTACCTCTGTAAGAATGGAGTTGGAATAAGAATGAAATGGCAAGAGGGTACAAATTTCATGTTCACCGTTAATGAAGTCACCACAGCGGACTCAGGGATGTATAGCTGTGTGTTTTCAACATCCAGATATCCACCAAGTGAAGTGAAAAATACAGGACAAAATTACATCTTCATCCAAGTCTATGGTAAGTTCATTTCTGTGTTTGTGCTGATACACAAATGTTAAAAGTATCAGGAAAAGTCAGTTCTGATTCAAACAGTGACTCTTACAGGGCTGATTTCTACAGTAAATAATCATTTTAGTATTGTTCTGAAATTCACAGCATTATTGAAATGATCCATGAAACGCAAATCAAAATTTTAGCTGCTTTCAACTGCATGTGTGAAGCACCTCAGCTATGAAATATGCGACTAGATTGTGTCATTAGACTTGATTCATTCATCAGTTTAATGAATTGTTTGAATTACCAGCTTAGTTTGTTTCTTACTTAGTATCACACATTGAAAAATGAGTCTGCTAAACATGCTTAGTTTAAAAGTCAATAATTTTATTTCTTTATATTGTCCAGATTCCTATTAAAACCAAACTTTTGGGTTTTTTTCCCATTTATTCTGATTACACTGTTTATACTTAACTTCCAAGGAAAGACATATAACAAATCTATCAAATGAGTGAGAAAATATTTGAAACTGAACTGTCACGTAATTGGTCTAAAAAGCTAGATGGCCATTTCAACATATGGGAGTTGAGACTTGACCCACCTATATATTTGAAAGGCAGCACTTTTATCATTAGCGAGGTTAGAATGGAGGACCCAGGAAAGTGCAGTCGTGTGTAGATAAAACAGGTAAATAAAATTATTTCTAATGAAGTGAATGAAACGGAGCAAACCTCAGTCTTTGTGCAGGCTTATAAACATTTAATATTTATTACAGTCAAAACAGAACAGTGTACAGGGAATGAACTGAAAACATATTCATGTGCTTAATACACTGTTGTGTGCAGATGATTCTGTCAACCCAGCAGATATTTACACAAACCAAACTCATGTGATAGTCGGTGAAATTGTGACATTACACTGCATCATGACATGCGAGGATGTAAAGATCAGATCCACATGTACCTCTGTAAGAATGGAGTTGGAATAAGAATGGAAGGGCAAGTTGACACAGTTTATATGTTTACCATTAATGAGGTCACTTTGGAGGACTTGCTGTGTATAGGTGTGTGTATTCAGCACATAAATATGCGCCAAGTGAAGTCAACAACAAGGGAGAAAATTTTGTCTCCATCCAAGTTATATTTTTTCCATAAAACAGTTACATGCTAAAAAAAAAAAATAAGAAAAAAAACAAGAGAAAATACCTACATTATCTAGAAAAAACTTTAATCACATCCTACATTTTCAGATGAATATCGTTTTGTATATCATGATTCGTGTTTTACGCTGTATGTTCCGTCACTGTCATCTTCTCACCAAAGAGTGATTCATTATCTTAAAAATACAGTGTAAGCAAAACCTGATTTACATAATGAACCACTGTTTTTACATGGATTTACTTATTGTAACAAAAGTACCATATGTAGCCTCTATGACCATGATGCTTCTCCAAGACAGTGGATACATATTTATTGATCTGAGCAA
>NC_044496.1:2682500-2718758 GCF_902362185.1 Chanos chanos | reverse complement strand
AAATAGAACTGGGGGGTATTTCAGGAAGCGGGTTTAACAAACTCTGAGTTTAATCCTGAACTCTGAGTTGATGAACCCTGAGATGGGAAACTCTGAGTTTTCGGTTCCAGAAAAGCTGATCTGAGTTGGTTCGATCAACTCTGAGTCTGTTAACTCCGAGTTAAGCACGTGCATGACAATTCTAAAAAGCCATCATCAATGGAGCTCTGATACTATGATTCACCATGGCAACCAGCGAAAACAAAAGTCGTTTTACTTCACCCCGCTGCAGTTAGAAATTCTGATACGTGTTTACGGTGAGTATGAGCACATTTTCCAAAAAAAAAGGGGGGCAACACAACTGCATCGGCAAAGGCGAGACAACTGGCGTGTGAGAGAATTGCTGCCCGAGTCAGTGCGTAAGTTTGAATGCAGAAGTCTATTCATTAACATTTAAGCACCCTTTCTTTTAATATTACAGGTGGAAGCGGTGGAATGTAATTGAATAAAATTCTATTTTCTTTTAGGAGCAATCCCATGGGCACAAAGCGCACTTGGCAGCCGCTGAAAATGAAATATAAAAACATAGTTCAAACAGGTAAGGCACATTTTGCTTAGGCTTATAGGCTCATGATTGTACCTCATTCTGGTTTTAATCATATTTGACATATCAAACAAAGTAAATGTCATTCAGTGGCTATTTCAACTTGGAGTGGCTTTAACCCCCAACAGAATGCTGTTTTTAAGACACACAAATGTCCTCTTGCCTAATATCCTGCTTAGCAGCTTAACATTTGGGCTGTAAATACTCCCAGAGATGTTGCCAATGATAGTTGTTTAAAGTTTACTGAAACAGAATGCTCTTCTTCATCACAGGATGATGATGAAGACACGCTGTCTGCTGCCACAGAGAGGGATTCAGAAAGGCCTACAGTGGTTTACATCTTAATGTTATGTATGGTAGCTACTGATATTTCTCTCCCTATTAAAATGTTTTACATTCTTGTGTGGAATTTTGAGTTTAAAATGCACATTGAAGGTATGACATGTTCTTATCCTTTTTAACAGAGCTTGACTGGGCATTACCATTAGGAGAGTCCATCAACCTCCACAGCACAGATTGACCCAGTGAGATGTTCAGTAAATGCCAGGTTAATTCTGCATGTAGAACTGTAGAATGTAATGTCATCCTTATGTTTTCTCAGTTATGAATTAAGGAGCTGTATAAAATGCATCTCCTGAAGAAAATGGCTAAAACTGACTGAGAAATGATGCACTTGCAGTGGCAGATTAGAAAGGCCTATCTTGAAATTCAATTACTGGAACAGCAGTTAGAAGTGGGTGCATGGTCACAGGTGAATTGTTAATTGTTGGAACAATCTAAATATAGTAATTGTTGCATTTGCATTTGTAGGAAATAAAGAAGACCAAATAAAATGTGACTGAATTTTCTTTATTTGACTGCTGGGGGTGGTGGTATCTTAATCTGTGAAATGTTTTTGGCAAATTCTCTCGGACGGCTCCTCCATCCGGGACATCTGCAGGGTGGATGGGACTGTCCTCCTCAGGATCGTTAATTTGTGCGGCAGGGTGCTGCTCTCCTCTAATTGTGGCAATATTATGGAGAACAACACATGGCAAAATAATGTCACGTGCCGTCTCTAGGGTTACCCTGAGTGCACGCAGACACTGGAGCCGGGCTTTGAGCATGCCTATTGTCATCTCAACCCAGGTTCTAGTCCTGCAGTGGGCCACACTGGAGCGTTGTTGGGGGCCCAGCTCAGGGTCAGGGTAGGGGCTCAACAGATAGGGCTGGCATGGGTACTCTCTGTCACCAAGCAGGTGGCCATCAAACTCTCCTGTAATTATACAGTGGATACATTTTAAGGGTGTTAAAAGAGGGAGACAAGGAATGATATTTGTGCAAAGCTTTACTTACCATGTGCAAATCTGTTGCTCAGGGTACACTAATGATACATTCGTATATCATGCACAGAGCTGGGCCACCGGCTTCAACATTTGTGATCAAGTGCACTGCATCACATATGATCTTGACAGTGCAGAGAATGAGATATATTAGTTGCAGTATATTGTGATGTATAGTCTTTGTTATTGTAAGACAATAGTCGGTGTACCTGCACATTAATGCTGTGGAAAGACTTCCTATTCACATATTCTGCTTCATTAACTGAAGGAGCAGTGATAGGGATCTGTGTGCCATCGATGCAGCCCATGACACTGGGAAACGCTGCAACATAAAAACTAATGACTGATCCCAGTCTGAGGTCGCAGCAGAATGTCATGAACACGATATAATTCAAAATATCATTACCTTTAACTGAATGATTCTATATCAGTCACCTGCAATCCTGTGTAACTCCTCTTTGATGGTCCTTAGAGGTCTGACACTAGGAAAATGTGCAGTAGCCGTTTAAGTGCAAGGGACACTTTTTTACGGCCAGTGTTATAAAGGAAACTCCCGTCCGCAAAAAAAAAAAGAAGAGCAAAGAACTTGCTCCGATCTGAGAGCAAGAAGTCCACGGTGTGTAATATTAGAGATGTAATGGAAATTTAGGCCGCAGTGGTTCGGATAAATGATAGATTGTGATGAAAAACGGTAACGCTCGATTACGTAGTCATCAGGGAATGATAATACATCTAATCGGGGTCTCAAAAACCTCTCCGGAACTAAGGCTATTCGAATTAACTTGGTTTCAACACCGACGGGGGTTAGCGACGAAAGGAGACGCCATGTTTGACAGATGCTTCAGGTTCAGCCGGAAGGAGGAGCTAGGGAGAAACTCTGAGCCAGAGTTTGAGTTACCTCGCTTTCTGAAACGGAAAACCCAGAGTTTCCTTCATCTCAGGGTTTACAAACTCAAGAGTTTTCACTAAACCCGCTTTCTGAAATACCCCCCTGGACTAATAACACAAACCTGTGGTGTTCAACAAAGTGTAACAATTCATGACAGAGGTTTTCTTAAGGTGTTAACTGCGTGAATTTTGTATGGCCTTTAGTAAAATGACATGGAGTGGTTAAGCATGCCTGTATGTTACAGTCTGCTTCAGTCTGTTAATTCAGTGATTCTTGAGATCAGGAACAAAGCAGGTTTTAATTTACTAAAAATGATCTTGATTATTTTCAAAACCTATGCACACATCTTTGTTAAATGAGGTTTTGGCTACCGAACCATGTTTTGGAACATCCTCCCAGTTCTAACATTTTTCTATCAATTACATGTATGTTGGATCACTGCCAGATTTTTGTCAACACCATCAGACACATAGAAATGTCTATAAAATTATTTTGAATGAACTTATCACAGATATTTTGACTCTTAGCAGTTTCTTGGTTCTCTTAATTATGCACACGTGTTTTCAAATGAATCATATCACCTTTTAAAAGTTTGATTAGTCAGTGTCTGATGATTGCTGTTTAGATCGAACAGATTTATCAGTTTTGTATTTAATCTTGTTAATGTACAGTGATATTTAGAAACTTAAAAATTACACATTACCGTTGGAAATGCAATGATTTTATATACAAATATTCTTGAAGGCACAAAACAAATTATAAAAAAACAAAAACAAAAAAAAAACAACATAAAGTCCATCTGACGGAGTTGACAAGGCATTGACGGTGGTGACGCAAAAACTGACGGTGGTGACAAACTAACAAGAAACAGGAAAATATTTCATTCAAAATGACCACTGAACTCTCACAAACATTGTAATATTGCAAGACATGAAGAAAACACATAACATAACCATTCTTTTCTTGGAGTCACATCTCAGGGGAGTAGAGGGACATATAATGCACATATAACCCAGTTGTAAAGTTCACAACCTCTTCAAATATATGCTGCTTATACATAAACTAATTCAAATCATTCAAAATCTTTCAAAATGACAGCCCAGCCTTTAAAAAATATTACAAACCGTCATAAAAAAACGAAATACATAGTCAAATTTGACTTCTGAAGGCAGTCAATGGAGTTTAAACACCAGGCAACAAATGATTCAAGTGTTCCTTTTCTATGAAGTCCATGACCTCTGCAGATATGTGGTGTATGTCCCTGGTGCTACTTGTACAGACTGGTGATGATGGTTCATTGAGCTTAACTAGAATATCTGTTAATGGCACAAAGCAGACATCCCACCATCCTTGTTTTTTCTAAAAACAAACATTTGGCACCTGAGGATGAAAGAATTCAACCTGGAGATCTTGATGCTCTGGGTCAATTGTTAAGGCCTTACCCAGCCACCATTCCTTCATTCATTCATTCATTCATTTTCCGAGCCACTTATCCTAATTAGGGTCACTGGCACTGGGGCCTATCCCAATGCTCACTGGGTGAAAGGTGGGGAAACACTCTAGACAGGTGGTCAGTCCATCGCAGGGCAGACACACAGACAAACACATTCACACCTAGGGGCAATTTGGTATCTCCAATTCACCTGCCTTACGTGTCTTTGCACTGTGGGAGGAAACCAGAGCTCCAGGCAGAAAAGCAGACAGACACGGGGAGACCTTGGCCAGGAATCAGACCCAGGACCTTCTTGCTGTGAGGTGACAGTGCTAACCTTGCCACCCCTAGCCAGCCACCAGTTCTGATCATACATGACAACAAGCCACTCTCCACTCTGAACATCACCAGGGCCTATCCCAGTTCTTGTGCCCTCAGGTGGGCTCTTTCTCCATGGCCTCCATTAACATCGCCAGAGGACTTTGTACTTCAACAGCACTAGAACTACAATCTTTGCATCTTTCCCTCTCACCAGCCAGTAGCTACCTGCTGCTCCTTGGCTCATCAGAACTGATGTGTAAAGGGCTCTCTGGCGGCGTGTCTGGATCTTGCTGGCCTTCCTGTGCTCTTTTCTTGCATTTTCTTGACTCTGTCTGTGCTTGTTTCCAAAACCTTCTCTTATGCCTCTTTTCTCTTTCTTCAAAATCACAGATGGTTTTATTTTGGCCTCTTCCACACTATTTCTCCACCTTTCCCTCTCCTTTCTCAGGAACACCTCCTTTAGCTCAGGCTGGCTATAAAGTTTTTCTCTCCTTTCTTGATACCCCCTGCTCCTTCTCTTTCACTCCTCCACTGCCAACTTCTATCTGGCCATTCTAGCCTGAAATGCATACCATTTTGCAATCAGTATACTTTTCTGATAGATAAGCATAAGCAAAAACTTATTACATCTCAAGTACTTGAGAAATTATTACAATGAGATTCAATTCAAAACAAAGTTATACAGCCATTGGTTGAAATTCAACACAAAACTGTGCAACAATGATGAACACAATAAGTAATATAATTTAAGTAAACTACAGTAAAATGAGTAATAGCACACTTTAGTGGCATTTGTCAACACCATCAGATACAAATCCTGATGCTGTTGACACCTGATGGAGTTGACAAAATACCATGTTTTCTCTTATAACACATCTGTTTCTCACAGGAGCCATCTTTCTTATCATCAGTTGCTTATGAGCTCTATAACCTACTTAAATTAAGCCTTTATTACAGAACATTTCACACAAATCTTGCATTTAATTGGTTATGGTGTTGACACACTATGGTTGTGACATTCAAGGTATTAACAAATAGGTATGAATTGACAAGAATATTAAAAACTTACTAGTGACTTTAAGTAGTCATGAAATTATTTACTCAACTACTTACACATAGTAATTATGACATTCAGTTTTACATTACTTTTAATTCTCTTGAAGCTACTGTAATGAGGCCTGCTTCAGAACAATGTTTTTTTCAGGCACTGATCACATATTATAGCATTTAGAATAAAAAACAATATATGTATAAAACAACATGAATTGATATTTTGGTGTGCTAACATTGTCCTGGTTAGTCTTTTGGCTATTTGTATGAAAGATATTATGCACATTTTCCTACCCAAAAACCGTCTTTTCTGGCGGACGTGTTTTGTCCCAGATCTCAAGAATCCCTGTATTACATCAATTCATTCAGTGGTACGATTTTTGACACCAACGACTTTTTATTGTTTTGAAGATAGGTCCTGGGGAAAAACGCGTAGTTCCAGTAATTAATTGTTCGCAGTTTTTAAAACCCTTTTTTATACACATTACATAGCTTCTCAAGGAATATCAGTTGATGGGATCTGCCGCAACTCCATCTACTTACAATTAACACGTTTGCTCGATTAGTCTGTGCCCTCTACAGAGGGATCTGGTTCGGCAAATTTTAGTCAACATTTAGACCTAAATTACAATTCGGTGTCGTCTTAATTCGACTGTCGATGTGAGATTAAAGAGGCGCAAAACTTGTGTTTAAATTAACGGTTGGTCCGACTGAGCCTACCTGTTAGAAATTTGATGCTAGTTCTTAGCCTCCGAAAATTCGTGCAAGAGTGTGATGAAGGTTGACGACGGTGAGGAATTTTAAAAAATCATTAAACTGAATAAAAACCGATTACTTTCCTCCAAATAACCGACTTTAGGGGAAAGGCGACCAAAAACGAAGAACATTCAAACCTCGTGCTCATCATCAACGAGCCGCTCAGCTAAACAGATATGAGTTAGCAGCTGGTCTTTTTAAGAGAACGGCGCTGTATGAGATGCCACGATGACAAGCCTAGTTACCAAATCTAGTTACTAAACACCAGGATTTCATTATTTACATCTAGTAACAGTGGACAATAACGGCATTAAAACCGTTACTAACCAGTATAATCATGAGCGCTGCCTTTTAGACAAGCACAGTCTGTCACGTACATTTCGGGGAAAATCAAGCAAAGCAAAATTTTAAAAAAGTATAATCATATTAGGAAATAAATAAATTACAGAAACAAACTAAAAATTAGGATATACATTTTTTTTATTTATTTAAAAGTACAGAGATATGCCATCACCTCGCTTCGTGGTGAAGGAACATTTGTGACGACATATGCAACGTGACCACGCCCACAAATTGTAGCAAATAAAAAGGCCCCGACCTGCTACTTCGACTTCAGTTTTGCTCGACACAAAACACTTCATTCCTAAAGGATTCTGACCTTATAAACGAGAGGAAAAAAATCAGCATTAGGAAATGTCAGAGGAGGTTTTTCAACCTGAGACAACAGCTGCACTGCAGCAGCTGAAGATCACCTCAACTACTGAGGACACCCCAGCCACCATGAGAGTAGGAGAAGACTCCAAAGTCTCCCAGGTGGCACAGGATGTTGTGGAGGATGTCCTACACAAATTGGAGACGACGTTGCTGCCAGAAGCAAGGGCATCTCCACAGATGGTCCAGTCCCATCCAGAGGAGTCTGCTGAGGATCCACGAAGATCCTCCAGTCCATCAGAGGCTGGGCAGGCCGAGGTAGACCCAGCACTGGTTCCTGGTGCCATCCCAGGTACCCCAGTCCCCTCAGAGGGGCACGTTGAGAACACCTCCCCCCTCGTCTGGGAGACGGTGATTGATGAGAACGAGGTGGCCTTGCTCTGTAAGACAGTCCAGTATATTGTGGACCAGCTGATGGAGGAGCTTACCATCACAGACTTGATGAACCTCATAGCCCTTGTGGAGAACAGAGCAGCAGAGGCAGCAAGGTGCCTGTCGGGCGATGGAATGAGCCCCGCTGTAAAGATGGAGGTGGAGGAGACCAAAATCGCTCCCCAGAATGAGAAGAAGAAGGAGAGCAAGTGGGAGAGATTCATGTGCTGCTTTCCCAAAAGAAAGAGCATCAAAAAGGTAAGAAATTGTTCCATCTTTTCCGCTGACTTTTTATACTGTATCTGTGATTCTGAGAGAGAGAGAAACTTTCTGACAGAGTGAATCTCTTGACTCTATAGTATGTAACTGTTTGAGCCCAGGTTTTGAAAGTCAGCAAAACCATACAGTTTGCACGTGTTTCCACTGGAAATATGATAATTTAGTGTCACACACTCAAGTGTACCATTGCTATGTTTATTAATATCAGATCTCTTTTGTCTTAATCAGCAGAAATCCAAAGACGTTGGGGCTTCAGAGAGTGCTACGGCCACAAAGGAGAAGACCCCGAAACCTTCCCTTTTGAGGAGGATGATGGCTGTGCTCAGGAAGAGCTACTAAGTGTTAGGCTGGTGTGGCCTGGTTGACTGAGGACCCAAAAGCAGACTCAGAGCACAGAGTATATTTTAGTTGGTGTTTAATGAATTCTATTCTTCCAAGAATACCAAAAGGACTGAATGACGGTGACGGTGTCAGTGGGCAAAGACAGCGGCAAGAGGTCAAAAAACAGGCAGAGAAGGTCAGGCACAAGAGACAGAAAAAATGCAGGCAGAAGTTCCAGAAACGCAAGGCAAAAACAGTGTCCAAAAAAACAGGCAAAGATCAAAAAGGCAACAGGCAAAAACACTTATCCAAAAAACAGGCAATGGTCAAAAGGGGAAAAAGATGGAGCCAGCCAACCAACCAGCCAGCCAGCCAGCCAACCAGCAAAAGTGCCAGCCAGCCAGCCAGCCAGCCAGCCAGCCAGCCAGCCAGCCAGCCAGCCAGCCAGCCAGCCAGCCAGCCCTGGAAACATGAAAGATGGCTAGATAATCCAGCAAACTGGAGTGGAAACAGACAGGGCTTAAATGCAGTGGCTGATTAAGGAAAATGGCAGCAGGTGAGCAGAAACCAGGCAGGAAACAGTGTAAAATATGGACTGGAGCAACCTGGAACAGACAGACAAGACATGCCTGACAGGTACACAGGAAACCTGGACTAGGATCTGGAAGAGCAGGGCTGGACCGTGACACTGAGGGGCCACTAGGAAATCCTGACTGCCTAGCGAACCTTTTTTCCCATCATTGCCAATGAATAAATCCCAGCAAACTTTATTCACTGTCTCATGTGTGTTCTTTTCACGTGAACTGTCACTGTGCGTTTTCGTATATGACATATTTAATACACGTGGCTTGTGTATGTTTTATGCATATATATATATATATAATTTTTTTTTACATACATACATACATATATGTTTCTCATATACTCTCAAACCCTGTTTTCAAGTGTAACAGAAATGACGGTATTTTGATGAGAGCCTTTTTAGAAGGGTGGTGCTCAGATTTCACGCTGATCCTAGTTTTCTCCTATTTCACTTTAGATAACTGTAATTTTTTTTACTTCAGTTTCTCTGTCTGCGCTTGTGGCTTCAGTATTGCAGGCTAAAAAGACCCCCGAGGCATTGAAATCAGTCTTTATTATTTTAATATCATTTTAATTGTGTAAATGTGTTCTATGTTAAATTAAATCAAAGATACCTAAGTATTTATCCATTGGTATTTGTCAGTAAAATTAACCTATTAATTAAAATGTACAGATTTTTGCTGACGTATTGTTGAGGAGCCTTGTCTTGTTAAGGGGCCTTGTTCTAATAGTCTTTGTCTAAAGAGCAGTCAAGACCACCAAAACAGAATGATGGCCTTAGTGTATGTTGCCTCAGCCTTACCTACAATCAGCAGTGGTCTGATTGTTTAAGACAAGTGTTTAAGATGAGAACTGTATATGCACATACAGCCTCCTGAAATATCTAGATGAATGTGATGGGTTTTTTGCACATTTATCTTATGGAGATATAGAGGCATGCAAGTAAAAACACGTTTTTAACAATCAAAATTTCCCATATGCACTAAATCTCCAGTCCAGAGGATGGCAGTAATGTGCTTCAGTTCTGCTGGCCTTCAGGTTTAACCATGACAGGGATTGATTAATCCCCAGAGGAGAAATTTTGTTACCATTAACTAGATAAACAGGAATCACATCAGCATTAAAAAGATAGCTTCAGGCAATGGCTTCTGCACAACAACACATAATAATGAACAAATAAACAGACACATGGCAAGACAGCTATTTAAGGACATACATCAATTTAAGGACAGACATTAATAATTAAATCAAATAGAACTGGACTAATAACACAAACCTGTGGTGTTCAACAAAGTGTAACAATTCATGACAGAGGTTTTCTTAAGGTGTTAACTGTGTGAATTTTGTATGGCCTTTAGTAAAATGACATGGAGTGGTTAAGCATGCCTGTATGTTACAGACTGCTTACAATTTACAATTTAGCATTTGGCAGACGCTTTTAGCCAAAGCGACTTACAGTCAGTGCATCAGTTGGATTCCTAATACCTCATAAGCATACATCGCTAAAAAGACTGAGCATCAATTTACTCCTTCGTATTGCGCCCTGGAGTTCTTAGACAAACACAGATACAAGAAAAGGTTGTTTTTTTTTTTTTTAGGGAAGGGGAGTTAGACTTAGGGGGATAGGTGGGTTCTGAAGAGGTGGGTTTTCAGTTTCTTGCGGAAGATGGTAAGGGATTCCGCAGTCCTAACTGTATGAGGGAGGTCTTTCCACCACTGAGGGGCAATGGCGGAGAAGAGGCGTGGTCGGGAGGAGCGGCTGCCGGGTTCCCAAAGTGAGGGGACCGTCAGCTGACCAGAGGTCGTAGAGCGGAGGGTTCTAGTAGTGGTATACGGAGTTATTAGGGACTGAAGGTTGCCTGGAAGGCCAGTACCAGTGACTTGAATTGGATGCGGGCAGCTACCGGAAGCCAGTGGAGCGCAGTAAGCAGTGGAGTGACATGAGAGTGCTTAGGGAGGTTGAAGACCAGGCGTGCAGCGGCGTTCTGCACGAGCTGGAGCAGCCTGATGGCGCAGGTCGGTAAGCCAGCCAGTAGGACCAGGAGCTGGATTGCCTGTTGTGTGAGGAATGGGCAGATTCTCCTGATGTTGTATGGGGAGAATCAGCAGGATCGAGTGACTGCCGCGATGTGACCGGAGTTACGCCAAGGGTTTTGGCTGCTGTGGTGGGGAACACCACAGATCCCTCGATGGTGATTGCAGTGTCGATCGCAGGGGAGCTCTTAGCAGGAAAAAACAGGAGCTCCGTTTTCTTCGGGTTTAGTTTGAGATGGTTAGCAGACATCCAGGAGGTAATGTCAGCTAAGCAGGCTGCGATGCAAGGTTGAACCTGGAAGTCAGAGGGGGGGAAGGAGAAGAACAGCTGTGTGTCATCAGCGTAGCAGTGGTAAGAGAGACCATGGGTGGAGATAACTTGACCGAGTGATCTGGTGTAGAGAGAGAGGAGGAGTGGACCAAGTACAGAACCTTGTTGGACTCCTGTGTGTAAAGGGTGGGTGGAGGAGACCGATTCCCTCCAAGACACCTGGTAGGAACGGTCAGACAGATAGGACTTGAACCATGCGAGTGCAGAACCCGCGAAGCCCAGCCCAGCAAGGGATGAGAGGAGGATCTGGTGGTTGACCGTGTCGAATGCTGCGGAGAGGTCTAGGAGTATGAGGACAGAGCTGAGAGACTTCGCTCTGGCCAAGTGGAGCTCCTCCGTGACAGCAAGGAGGGCCGTCTCGGTGGATAGATCTATCTATCTATCTATCACATTTTACAGGAAAAACAATCTCTATGATTGCTATACACAAGATCTACGTGTTGTATATTCATGCGAATGCTTTCGTGGTGTTCATGGTGTTTGAATGTGTGTGTGTGTGTGTGTGTGTGTGTGTGTGTATGTGTGTGTGCATGCGTGCATGTAAGCATGTATGTGTAGGTAGAGGGTTTGTTTTTTTCTCTAAATGAGAGATGCACAGGAAACAGCCCACAGCACTTCTCTTTAAAACCAGAGAGTAAAATATTCACTGACACATCTTAGGTCAAGAATGGAGCTCATAGTTCACTTCACCTGTGAGTATATTTAACCTAGACATCAATGTTATGTGCAGTGCATATTACTGTTGACTGCACATCAGTTCAATGACTATAGTCCTTTATAATGGATATTTAGTACTTGAAAATGCTTGGCTGTATAACTTATTTTTCAAATGTTTTTTGTTTTGTTGTTGTTTTTGTCCTATACAGTGATTGTATCCATACTGAATGTTGTTTATCTAAAGCAAGGTATGTTGTCAGTGGATGAATATGACCATTGCTGATTTAATCAATTCTTATTCATCATTGAAAGCATATTGATTTATTACAATTCATTCTGTGTTGATTCAGACGAAGTCTTCCCAGCTAGGATAGACGGAGAAGGCCTTGTTAAATTAGGAGATAAATTGGAATTAAACTGTAGCATAACTGGTCTCAAAAGACCAGACGGCCAGCTCCACATGTATCTCTGTAAGAACGGAGTTGGAACAAGAATGAGACTACTCGGAGATTTGGATAGCACCATCTTCAGTTTTAAAGCTGGAATAGAGGACTCAGGAAACTACAGTTGTGTGTACTCAACCCAAAAACGTCCTACAGAACAACTAAATGCAACAGGACAAAACTCTGTAGTCACTGTAGCAGTCTATGGTAAAGTATGTCTCACTGGTGCATTATCAAGTAAAATGAGATTCAGTTATATTCAGATTCAGTGCCTTCCACAAATATAAATGCATGTTTAATGTGCACAGATCATGCTGTTACTCATCCAGCATTCATTTATGGAGAACAAACTCAGGTGAGAGCAGGCGAGAGTGTGGCATTATTGTGCATTGTTGGTTGCACACAAGGATCTCAAGATCAGCTTCACGTGTACCTCTGTAAAAATGGAGCTGCAATAAAAATCAAAGGATATGAAGAAACAGATTTCACCTTTACCATTAATGAAGTTACCACAGACGACTCTGGAATGTACAGTTGTGTATATTCATCATTTAAATTTCCACTAAATGAAGTAAAAGAAACAGGAAAAAATTCAGTCTTCATCCAAGTCTATGGTAAGAGACCATAAATTAAAAAATGAAAATCTGTGACATTGATTCTGAATGTTTGTATAATATACAATATTTATTATTGCATAATATCATACAATGTAATATTGCATAATATTCTTACAGATCTGTCAGTTTACACTCCACCCCCTGCCAACATGCGTTCATTCGTTTTCTTTGAGGTCTCCAAACCATTTCATTATTGGCACAAGTTACTGTTTTAATATACAGCCTACATTCCTCCAGCATTTGGTTCAGTGCAAAAGAATAACTTAAAAGTGTAAATGTGATCTGCTAACAGTTTTTAAATGTCAGTGCATTTTTTCCCCACTTTTTATTCGATAGATTCATCTGGTCCTGTGATGAATACAGTCATATCACTCTGTGTTCTAGCCCTGGTTGCGCTGGCAGTATTTGGGGTATATCGATATAGAATCATCTTAATGAGTGGTAAGGATGCTGAGGTAGATTGCTGACAATCCCTGTTTTTTTCCTCCACTTCAAAAAAATAAATAAAAAAAAAAAAAACTGGCTTGACTTTGTATATGGGCTCATGGAAATGCTATTTTTGTACTGTGTTCTTTCCAATGGTCAGATTCAATTCCTGTGGTAGTGTATGGAAAATATATGATGGTCGATCACATAAACATGTCATTATATATGATTATTTTTCTATTACAGTGATTTCCTGTGGTCCAAGGCTCAGGTAAATATTAAAGAAAAGATTTAGCAGAGTGACTTGACATCTTGTTGAACACCACTTAATCTCTCTGTCTTTTTCTCTTTCTTTTTCTTCTGTCTTCTCTATCGCTCAGTGGAGTATCTAACAATGAAGCATTTTATGAGGATATTGATGTCGCAAGAGGTACATGCACTTTAGTTCTTAGTGATATATTTCTCTCATATGTAATGTTTACACATTTCCCTGCATCTGTCCTTTTATGTATTTTGAAGGTGCAGAAATACTCAACAAGACTGAGCAAAGGTGAGAATGATGCTTATTCTTGCCTGTAATTACAACTGTGAGGGTGAATCTATAGATTTTAGAGACAAAGAGTGTTACCCTCTATGTTTGTTGCAATAGTAAAACTGATGGTTGTCTGGTGTTATCCACTTGGATTTCTCACACTGAGGAGCAGAAAGCAGATCCCATCGAATGACACACTTTATTTTAGAAATCAACTCTCATTTGACTGTAAAAAAAAAAAAAAGTCTCTTCAGGCCTATACTGGTTAAAGTAGTGTCAACCTCCCCATTAACCCTATCTGGTATGGATGGTTTTGTAGGTTCAAAGCTTCAAAGCAGGTCATTCTTATTCTGGGGTAGAGAGTATTTCAGATACAGTCCGATGGTCACCATATGTAAAATGTGTTGGTGAATTTTTTGCAAAAGACATTCACCTGATCTTGCTGCTGTTTGAAAATCCCCTGCCCTCTGAACCAAATAACAATGACAGTTTTCCATGAGATGAATGGGGAAGAAGTGGTTTGAAATGATGAAATAGGTGGTTGCTTTAAAAGCGGTAATGCTTGTTATGAAAGATGCACATCAATAACAGAACACATACACAGTTACAAGTATTATTCTATGCGCACTGTGATTAATTATTACATGCTTTCTTATGGTATTGTGTGAGAACATTAGTGTTTTAATCTACTGTTTCTACTGCTACTGTGTCACAGTGCTGACTCCTCTGATGAAATGTGTGGAGAGTATTCTACAGTTACCGTTGTTAGAGGTAAAGAAACAGCAAACACTGTCTAACACCCAGCAGCTGCTTGATGAAAAATGATTGTGATTGTAGTGAACATTGGCTTTATCTTTTTTACTGCAATTGTGAAATTCTGACCAGCATGTCATTCACAGGAAGAACGGGACACCGTGTTTGTCAGTGAGTAATCATTTTTATTGTAGTTTTGTGTCCAGCTGTACTTTTACATCGCATTGAAAGACAGTACCATCATGATTTGATCATTACTTGTCTCTAAT
Source organism: Chanos chanos (assembly GCF_902362185.1). Lineage (NCBI taxonomy): Eukaryota > Metazoa > Chordata > Actinopteri > Gonorynchiformes > Chanidae > Chanos > Chanos chanos. The sequence goes on along the minus strand of NC_044496.1, from coordinate 2,704,078 downwards.
ATTGTTTTGAACATGGGAGTGAAACTGGTGGTTTAACATCGTGTTTTTCTTCACAGTAGTGCTGACACTGTGGTGTACAGTTGTGTAGCAACCAGAGGTATGCGTCTGTGTGCACGGTTATATCTATTTCTGTTCAGGTGTTGGTACTTTAGTCATTAAAAAAAGACTTCTGGTCTTGCTCTCAGTATGTAGGCTACACAAAACACACGCAAGACCCTGTGCACTGAAGCTGTCTGAAACCACTTGTCTGGAAAAATACAGACATGTACATGCAAACAAAGAAACCAAATTAAGAAGCAATGGCTGTTACCATGAGAAAATACTGCAAAGTGAGCAATTACTATGTGAAGGCTTAATGATCTATCGTCTTATTATGTTTTCATGCATTCATGCCTATTGTTTGGTGCAGCAAATATGAATTAAACTTAGAAAACTCAGAGCAGTCACACTACACGTGATGCTTTGCTGTGTTTGTTCTGTATTTCAGCTGCAGTAAATACTTCTAGAAATGGAACAGTCATGATGTGAAGACTCATAGACCCATTGTTTTCTTCTGCTGTTTTAATGTATTGCTGTCTAACATGTACTAAAAATGACATCAGTAAAATGTAGAAGACTCTGTGGACTATATTAGTAGAAAACTCTGTCTGATGGTTTTTTCCGTTGTCTGATCTGTATTTCAGATGCAGAAAAGACAAACAAACCGTCGGCGATCTATGCTAAAGTGAAGAAAAAGAAAAAGTCCAATGAAAGTTATGATCAATATGCTCAGTATGAATAACGCTGATGAACTGGATCAGGAGAAAACATCTCTCTTCATCTAAAGTCACAGTGTAGCCTATACTGTTTTTTTCTCAAACTGTACACAGCAACAGCAGATCAGTGAACACTCAGACAGATGCACTGTGATAGTTATACAAGTTTTGTGTTGGTCCCTGGAGACTGGAGACCGCACTCCTACAGTTGTTCTCGCCACCTCTGTAGTCTTCCCCCTCCTTTGCATTTAGATTTTATTTTGGACTTGACTGTACACTGGCTGAGACTACATTACATTGTTAGAAGACCATTTTAAAGCACATGTTATAGTTCTATAGTATTAGTATTGATATAGTATTTCTTTTGTGGTTGGTTTTAGTGTAGCTCTATTTTAATTTTGTGTATAAAAATAAAATTTAAAATGAAAGGAAAAAGGTTTTTTTTCCCTCCTGAGTACAGAGGGTCGGCGCTCTCTGTTCATTTACTTGGTATTTGATACTTTTGGTTCCCTTTATTAGTCTACTATTTCAATTCAGTAAAACTATGGACCACATACTCAGATACACATATACATTTCACAAAACTGTTTGTTAAGATTTAAAATATGCTCCATGGTCCCCACACTCCCCCTCCTCGTGACTCCAACTCCCCCTTTTCCCATTGAACCACCTCCAACCATTTCATGTCACTGGACAAGTGATGAATCTCACTCAACCATTAAGTTCAATTTACTGTTAAATTGAACAAGTACAACTGCGATGCATAGAGTTAACTATGCACATCATAAAAAAACATTCACTTCTCATAATATTACATTGAAATGAATCAGAATACAAAATTAGTGGAGAGTTGTTGTCTATAGGAGTTGCACTCAGGAAACTATTCACCATTTCACTAATTTGGACACAGGTCACACAGGTCCGTCATACCAAAGAAAACCAGAGAAGTTCTTCCATATACAGTTTTACTGAAAATGGCCAGGAATTCAGAGCACTGATAAGAGGTTTAGAACAAATGAACAAGAGCAATAAATAACACGGGTTTATTACTAAACCCCAAGTTAAAATCCACCAAGTTGGTCAATTAAAAGTGTTGCTCATAGTAATCAGAAAAAAGAAAGGAAGGAAAAATAAATAAATGAAAAAAAACTACGCAGCACGACTGAGGCTTACCACAGGGCCAGATTATCTGGGAGAGAAACAGAGAGAGTGAGAGAGAAAGAGGAAATAGTCCTCAATGCTGGACTTACTTACCACCCAGGGAACATTCTGCTGTGTGATTACATATTACTATCTTTCTGTTTGTCCATGCCTATATCACCATGTAGATGCCTCATACTTATATCCCAGACTTTCCTCTAGCAGGATGCACTTTTTAAATGTCATATTTACATTTATAATTTCATACCTGTATATGACATCATGCTACACCCACAGTCATACTACAATTTTTTGCAAAGGTGTCACAAATTAAAATGGCAGACCTGCTGCATTTCCCTGGCATGCTTTATATCCAAATGGTGATAAAGGAGGAAGTTTCACTGGCTGGGAAGAGCCAGGAGACTTGGGAACTATGTTAGGCAAAGCGTAAAGACCTGGATGACCGGGAAGACAGGTACAAGTGAATTAGGAGGACATTTGGAGAATTCCAAAGACCCTGTGCATTCAGGAGGACCTCAGGACATCTAAGGAGGCCCTAAAATGCATTGGGCAATGAAAGCAGTACCAGAGACCACGGCAGCAGTGAGGACTCTGGCGGCACTAGGGAAGGACCAGGAAATATCAGAGACTGTTTGACAGGGACTGGAGTACATCCAGCAGGGACAAGAAGCCTAGGGGGACAGATGACAGGACAATTGATAGGACTGGAAATGGGAGGAATGGTAATGACAGACCTAGTGGGATTTAGTGGAGATGACAGGACTACAGACTTTGGTGATAAGACTGGAGACCCAAACAAGATTGGAGAAATCTATCTATCTATCTATCTATCTATCTATCTATCTATCTATCTATCTATCTATCTATCTATCTATCTATCTATCACTTTACAAGAAAAACTCTATGATCACCACATACAAGACCTATGTGTTGTACATTCATGTGAATGCTTACGAGGTGTGTGCGTGCGTGCATGCATGCATGTATGGGTGTGCATAGGGTTTGGTTTTTCCCCAAATGAGAGATGCACAGCACTTCTCATTAAAACCAGAGAGTAAAATATTCACTGACACATCTCAGGTCAAGAATGGAGCTCATAGTTCTCTTCACATGTGAGTATATTTAACCTAGACATCAATGTTATGTGCAGTACATATTACTGTTGATTGCACATCAGTTCAATGACTCTAGTCCTTTATAATGTTCTGAATATGGATAATGAGTACTTGAAAATTCTTTGCTGTATGACTTATTTTTCAAATGTTTTTTGTTTTGTTGTTGTTTTTGTCCTATACAGTGATTGTATCCATACTGAATGTTGTGTATCTAAAGCAAGGTATGTTGTCAGTGGATGAATATGACCATTGCTGATTTCATTAATTCTTATTCATCATTGAAAGCATATTGATTTGTTACAATTGATTCTGTGTTGATTCAGACGAAGTCTTCCCAGCAAGGATAGCGGGAGAAAGCCTTGTTAAATTAGGAGATAAATTGGAATTAAACTGTAGCATAACTGGTGTCCAAAGACCAGATGGCCAGCTCAACATGTATCTCTGTAAGAACGGAGTTGGAACAAGAATGCGACGACTCGGAGATTTGGATAGCATCATCTTCAGTTTTAAAGCGGGAATAGAGCACTCAGGAAACTACAGCTGTGTGTACTTAACCTGAAAATATACTATAGATGAACTACATGCAACAGGACAAAACTCACTCACTGTAAGAGTTTATGGTAAGGCATGTCTCAATGTTGTATTATTAACTAAAACGAGATGCAAAGATACACAAATATTAATGCATGTTTGATGTGCACAGATAATCCTGTTGTCCACCAAGCATTTATTTATGGAGAACAAACTCAGGTGAGAGCAGGCGAGAGTGTGGCATTATTGTGCATCGTTGGTTCCATACAAGGATCTCAAGATCAGCTTTTCATGTACCTCTCTAAGAATGGAGTTGCAATAAAAATCGAAGGATTTGCAGAAACAGATTCCACCTTTACCATTAATGAAGTTACCACAAATGACTCTGGAATGTACAGTTGTGTATATTCATCATTTAAATTTCCACCAAATGAAGTAAAAGAAACAGGAAAAAATTCAGTCTTCATCCAAGTCTATGGTAAGTGAACAACAAATTCCATACGACCTTTAAAAGCATTTTTTTTGTGTGCGTTTTTTTTTTCATCTGTTCCCGTTCTTTGGCTGATTTCAGATCCTGACTCAAGGCAAATCAAAATCAATGTCATCAGGTTACTCTGTTCAGGTGCTGTGCTGTTCATTTTGTGCGTGATCCTTGGTTATCACATCCACTTGGAACTAGGAAATCCTCTAATATAAATCTATTTTAAAAGCAGAAATTAGAGACAAAAAATTACCTTTTGAAAACGTATTAGACCTCTTTATCATAATTAGCAAAAATGTGTTTTGATATGTCTGTATTTACTATAAAAGCGAAGGAGAAAAAATATCAATAGGAATGTACTGGCGAAAGGTCTTGAAAACTTAATGTGTCTACCAGCCATGCAGAGCGCTGATATTAATCTCTCTCTACAACCTATATAATGTCATTTTAGAGATTTGGAAGAAAGTCCAACCATTCACCAGCTCTGTTGAATAAGCTGCGTACAGGACACCTTCATATTCCAGAGTAGGACATCCATTAGTCTCTCTGTATCATGATATGAAAAGCATGTATATTTCAATGGATCTTGATGGTCAGTTGAATAGTTTTCAGGCAATGTTTCATGTTTATCACCCTTATGTATCCAGAAATTGTTATTATATAATGTGTTACAAAATGATAATTTCAGAAACAAGCAAATTCGCTGGATGTTTTTTTTTTGTTTGTTTTTTGTTAAATTCATGAGGATACTTGTTGTGAAAAATGACAGTTTTATTACTTCTGAGAAACTGAAGTCTTTTAAGTAAAACATTGTATTCTTTTCAAGCCTTGTTTGTATATTTATTTTCACTGCGTCACTAATACTGTGCACAAAATGCTTTTGCATTCAAAGTGATGTAACCTATAAACTTGGACTACCCTCATGTCATGAGGTTTCAAACAAATGTCAGAGTTGGCCATTGGCTTGTCAAGAAAACAAGATTAACAAGTTTTTTGTTAATCTTGTTTTGTTTAAATAAAATTGAACAATCTGCATATCCAGCATCTCTTTCAAGTCATGCCAGAATTTTAACAAGGAACTGGGGGACTAACTAGGAAGAAGGAAAGCTAACAGAATACAGGGAGTCGAAACAGGACAAACATGAATTGAAGATCACATTCTCATGATTATATGATTAGCTGGTTAACAAATGGGCAGGCAACCAAGGCTCTGATTGGCTAAACAAGAGAGAAGTAGAGACAGAGATGTTAAAGTACCCTCCCCAATGCAGGTCTCTAGCTGTAAGGCAATGTGAAGCCAGGGATGGAGCAGGGGATTCAGGAGGAAGTTGGGCTGATAGGGAGGGGCCAGGAGAGGCAGGAAGCAGCACCCTGGGACCAGGACAATTGGGATGACCAGGACAACTGTGAAGATCTGAGTGACCAAGAGGACAGGGAGGAACAGGAGGTGAATCAGCTGGATCAAGAGGACTTTGGGGCAATTCTGGACTTCTCATGAGGCCCTGTACATTCAGTTGGAAATAAAGGCAGTGCCAGAGTCCATGACAGAATTGAGGACTCTGTCTGAACTGTAGTTGGATCAAGAAACACTAGAGATTATCTCACAGGGATTGGAATACATTCAACAGGGACTTATTCCAGGACAGGTGATAGTACCAAAAATATCAGGACTGGTGACAGCAGACCTAGAGGTGACTGGAGATGGCTGAAATGAAGCCTTGAATGGGGCCGGCAACAACTTGGGCTGGAAGGGCTGGATAATAGATTGAGCAACAGAATTGGAGACCTGGGTAATCAGACTGGAGGAACAAAAACTGCAGGTGGTAAGGAAGGACAAGGAACTAGAGGCACAGTAAAGATGGATATCCCAGAAGTCACTGGAAATTCAAGAGCAGGCTCAGGAACAGGGTCAGCAGATGGAGCCTCTGAAATGAATGGCAGCCAATAAAACTGGAGGGTGTACAGATCCAGCCAATCAGACTTTAGGGTCTGGAGTTAATTTGTTAAGAGTTGATTTGAAAATTATTGCTCCAATATACACACAGACTCAAGAATAGGGTGAGGCCTAGCCATGAACTGTTTTGGGGTACTGTGCCCAGAAAAGATAACATGAAAAATTACAAAGTTACTTGGCGTAAGCTTAAGTATGAGTCATTTTGTTCATACAACTGACACCCGTGAAAGTCAGAACTGAGGAAGGAGAATAGCAGACTCTACTGGTTGTGCAATGGAACTGCAACTACCTCAGATATTGACATTTTCCCATAACAATGTGTCGATGTTCATCCAAACATCAGTATTTGACATCTGTTTCCTGGGATCAGCTAGGTCAGTCAGGCTTGATTGCTTGGGTATGTTTGGAAGGAGCGTCAGTGAAGAACACTGCCTAATATAAAGAGGGGATCTTGTCCTGAGGAAAAGATATCAACAACAGTCATATGTGGCTGAAAGAATATGATTCTTCACCATGAACCGAAGTGTGAAGCAAAACAGACAAGTCTGAATCTCAATCAGTTTAGTGCATATATCAGTCTTGGATGACCAAATACAGTTACATTAAGAACAACCCTCTGTACTGGAGGGTTAATGTCCTTGATGCAGTGCATTAAACTCCTTATGACACCTTAAAAATTCACATCTGAAAGTAAAGTTGTGTGAAGCAATGGTTTACAAGTCTTGATAAAGTCATATAATCAGATAACTCAACCTTCACCCTGTGTTCATTTACCAGGGAGCTAGTTGTGTGGTGTACACTAAAAGAGGCCAGCAGGGTGTAATGTTTCATCACCACAGTTGAAGAGTTGGTAGCTCTCATATGGTGTGTGGTGTATTTACCTTGCATTAGGTCTACAAAGCTGTCACAGCCTGCACCTCATTTTGGACTTTTAGTTTGGCATGTCTTTGTGCGCCTGTTCTCTGTCTGTCTCCGCCCCTCACCTGTTCCCGTTTGTCTCATTACTAACCTTGTTAGTTTTATCCAATCCTGTTTTGCCCTGTTTAGTTTCCCTCTGCATTTAAGTCCTAGTGTTTGCCTTGTCCTTTGTCTATCGTTGTTTGTGTATTTAGCACACTGTTATGCTGCACCTTTTTGTTATCAGTTTTTGTTCCTGGTTTGCACTCGTATTTTCGTCTTTATTTTCAGTAAAATCCTCAGTTTGTCATCTTCATCATTGTGTCTTTGCGCTTGGGTCCTGAACCACACCACCAGCGTGACAGAAGCGTCCTAAAGGCAAATGCCAGTAAATACAAATTCACTCTGAACAACCACCTTCTACCTGCTTCTATGAACTTCTAAAAATGAGAATTAAAATAATGCAAATCATGACATGTTTGCTTCATTATAACATAAATAAACAAATAATAGGGCAGTACATGTGTAAAACATCAATAACATCAGAGATCCAGCAGCTTCCTTGTTTGGAACTCTAATAAATAAAATATTTCTTCAATGTGTGTGGAAAAAATACTAAATTCCTTTCAACTGTAGTCTACATGAAACCGATGAAAAATACTTCTGACCAAATAATGTAGAACCTCTCTTACGGTTTTCATTTTATTTACATTTGCACTCATTTACACTTGAATTTCTCCTCTTTCTCCAGGGAATGAATGCATTTTGCAGTTTCAAAGACCCTTTTTCAACAATGCTGTCACCAGTCAGAATGATCTTTTTGCTAGAGAACTTTCGAGAATGTCAAATATTTTACAAGAAAAACATTCTCTATTATCCCTGTACACGGATCTATATGTGACATATTCTAGCAAATGCTTGTTCACACACAAATGTGTGTGTGTGTGTGTAGGGTTGGTTTCTCTCTATGTTTCTCTCTGTGTGATGAACTTACAGGAAATAGCCTACAGTGCTTCTTGTTAAAACCAGAGTAAAAGGTCCACTGATGCATCTTAGGTCAACAATGGAGCTCATATTTCTCCTAACACGTGAGTGTATTCAACCTAGACATCAATGGGATATAATTTTAAATGAAATTATTTTTTGCTGCACAATTACACATTAGCGTATAGTACTTCATGTATGCTGCATATCAATTTAAGGTTCTGAATGTGGGCTCAGACTTCTTCAAAACTTGTTAGCTGTATAACCTATATTTCAAAAGGTTTTTTTTTTTTTTTTAATTCAGTGATTGCATCCATACTGAATGTTGTATATCTTAAACAAGGTATGTTTTCTCAGTGTAGTGTAGTTTAATATGACCATTGTTGATTTTACCAATTCTTGCTCACAATTAAAAATGCATTGATTTATTACTATTGATTCTATGAGCAGATTCAGATGAAGTCTTCCCAGCAAGAATAGAGGGAGAAGGCCTTGTTAAGTTAGGAGATAAATTGGAATTAGAATGTAACATAACTGGTCTCCAAAGACCAGATGGCCCGCTCCACATGTATCTGTGTAAGAACGGAGTTGGAACAAGAATGCAACTACTAAGAGATAGCATCATGAAGACATAGCATCATGAAGAAAGTAACTGTTTTGCAAGGGGTCATGCTCGTTATGCACATTTATGACAGAATACATAAACAATCACAGTTATTATTCTGTGTGGGTTGTGTTTACCCACAATATGATTATGCCAACATTAGTGTTCTAATCTTCTGTTTCTACTGCTACTGTGTCACAGTGCTGACTCCTGTAATGAAATGTGTGGAGGATATTCTACAGTAACAGCAGTCAGAGGTAAAGAAACAACAAACACTGTCTCACATTCAGCAGCTGATTGGTTTGCAGGAAATGACTGTGATTGTAGTGCACATTGACTTAATCTTCTTTACTGTATCTGTGAAATTCTGACCAGCATATCATTCACAGGAAACATGGTGCTTGTCAGTGAGTAATCATTTCCATTATGTGTCCGGTTTTGTGTCCAGCTGTACTTTTGCCTTGTGTTAAAACTTAGTGCCACTGTGATCCCATGAATTATTTAATAGAGTTTTGAAAATGAGAGTGAAATGGTTCAGTGTTGTGTTTCTCTTCACAGTACTACTGAGGCTGTGGTGTATAGTTGTGTACAACCCACAGGTATGAGTGTGTGCAGGCAGTTATGTCTATTTTTGTGCAAGTGTTGTTGCTTTGATGATTAAAAAAAAGACATCTTATCTTGCTCTCAGTATGCAGACTCCACAAAACACACAGAACCTTGTGCACTGAGCCTGTTTGAAACCACCTGTTTGGGGAACATACAGACATGTACATGCAAGGAGACCAAATTAAGAAGCAGTGGCCATTACCATGAGAAAATATTTACTGCAAACTGAGCAACTATGACGTGAAGGCCTAAAGATCTATCGTCTTATGTTTACACTCATTTATGACTGTTGTGAAGTGGATATCATTTATTGAATTTACAAAACTCAGAGCAGTTAAACCCTGCGTGATACTCTGCTGTGTGTATTCTGTATTTCAGTTGCAGCACATAGACCCATTGTTTTCTTCTGCTGTTTTAATTGTGTTGCTGCTTAATATGTGATAAAAAAAATCTATGAGTAAGTTGTACAGGACTCTGTGGAATGTATTAGTAGTAAACTCTGTCTGATGTTTTTTCTACATCTGATCTGTATTTCAGATGCAGAAAAAACAAATGAACCGTCGGCGATCTGTGCTAAAGTGAAGAAAAAGAAAAAGCACAATGAAGTTCGTGATTAATATGCCCAGTATGAATAAAGATGATGAACTGGGTTCAGGAGAAAACATGCAAAATACAAAAACATACAAAACAAACTCTCCTTTTTTAGAATCACAGTGTATACTTTTTTTCTCAAACTTTACGCTAGTTGTACAAGTTTTCTGTTTTATGGGTAGATTCAACCATCATATCTGAACATAAATTGCTACACATTCTTATATCAGTAAAGGGGAAATGTCTGTATTGTGGTGTTTCTTGACAGACATATTGATGATTTAAACCTCTGTACATTACTTTCTCAAACTCCTGTTCTTTAGCTCTGAAATTAGAATTTCACAAAATGCACAGCTAAATCAAGACTTGCAGGTCTGATTTCTTTTTTTTTTTTTTTTAACCAGTGATTGATTCTCTCCTCTGGTTTTATAATCAAGATCAAAGTGGTTTTGTTCTTCATGCAATGATAAGTCAATTGTAATTAAATGTATTTGTAAATGAAATGCAATAAATTTGAGAGCTAAGTTCCAGACTTTGGCATGTTGGCTTCTGCGCTCCAAACAGCTTTCTGAAGAGCTGCATTCTCATTTTTACAGGGAATGAAGGGAATCAAGGTTAGCAAGTGAATTTTATGACATAATAAGATCTTGCATTTCTTTTAATTAACAATAAATTACCATTGTCTTTTCTAACTTTTCTAACGGAGAAACATTCAGATCCACGAAATCAAAGCAGAGAACCTAGGTCTGGTCTGTCCTGCTGTTTACACTTTAACACCTTCATCAAATCATCCAAGACAGAATGGAATAAGCATGACACTGAATAAATGGACTTGTTAATGAAGACACTGACTGCTTCCCTTCCCTGTGGTCATACTGATTATGGTGTTTTGTATCAGAACATAATTAATCTTGCATGGAAACTACTTCCATTGTGTCATGGCAACACTAGTATGAATCATTTATATTCCGCAGACTCTTAAACATCATCAAATATGTTACAAGAAAATTCTGAAAATACGCAGGGTATATCAGATGTGTATATATATATATGTACATACTGTATATACATCGGATATATGTATATGTATGTGTACGTGTGTAGGTATATGTGCATGTATATACTGTATGCATATATTAGGGATGTGCAGAGAGCCCAGTATTTGCATTTGTATCTGTATTTGTTGAGGCAGCAAAATTACTTGTATTTGTATTTAAAAAAAAAAAAAATAGTGGAAATAGGTGAGACAGTCCTGCTTTTGTTTTTATTACACTTTTAATTTTAGGATATTACAGTGTTAATATAAGTGTTCTTCAATAAACCATTATAATTATTATGAACACTATAAATTGTAATATTGGTTTATGTTTTTCATAACCCAGCAATAAACATGTATAACTATAATCATCACTGAAAAGAAAATTATTAACATTCAGTTCCTAATCTACACTCAAGCTAATAAACTAAACTCTAAACTAATAAATGCCTATGAATATTGTGAACCCCGCACCCCTAGCATATATGCGTGCATGTATCTATCTATCTATCTATCTATCTATCTATCTATCTATCTATCTATCTATATATATATATTATAGTATATTGTGTGTGTATGTGTGTGTGTGTGTGTGTGTGTGTGTGTGTGTGTGTCTTGGTTTGCTTTCTCTGTAAATGACACACTTACAGGAAACAGTCCTCAGTGCCTCTCACTAAAACCACTGAGTGAAAGGTGCACTGATAAATCTCAAGCCAGCTATGGAGCTCATACTTCTGACATGTGAGTACAGTAAACCCAGACAAATAGGTAAATCATATTATGTGCAATGGTTGTATTTTTACGATGGTTTAAGCACTAATAACTGATGTGTGATGTATGCTGCACATCAGTGTAATGTTCTGCATTGTGGACAATGACTACTTTATTAAATGTGTTGGCTATATATTAGGGTTTCCAACAGCATTTCCTTTCTATATAGTGATTGAACCCATAATTATTTTGTATTTCTGCTGCACACTCTGCTGCACATGTTGTAAGTGTAGTTCTTCTGATGAAATATGACTGATGTTGATTTTTCAACTTTTTTTTTTTCTTTTTTCCCCATTCAGTGATTGCATCTATACTGAATGTTGTATCTCTTAAACAAGGTAGGTTTCTCAGCGTTGTTTCTCTGATTAAATATGACCATTGTTGATTTTACTGATTCTTGCTCACCATTAGGAGCATATGTATTTATTTACTATTAATTCTATGAGCAGGTGATTCAGATGAAGTCTTCCCAGCAAGGATAGAAGGGAAAAGCCTTGTTAAATCAGGAAATAAACTGGAATTAAAATGCAGCATAACTGGTCTCCAAAGACCATATGGCCAACCCAGCATGTATCTCTGTAAGAACGGAGTTGGGACAAGAGTGCAACCACTCGAAGATTTGGATAGCATCACCTTCAGATTTAAAGTTGGAATAGAGGACTCAGGAAACTACAGCTGTGTATACTCAGTCAGAAAAATATACTCCTAAAACAACTAAATGCAACAGGACAAAACTCAATTACTGTAGGAGTTTATGTAAGGCATGTCTCACTGTTTTTAAGTGAAATGAGATTCAAAGATGAAGTACTTTCTGGAAATATTTATGTATGCTTGATGTGCACAGATGATCCTGTTGTCCTCCAGAAGGAACTTCTGGAAACCAAATTCATGTGAGAGCAGGTGAGAACGTGACATTATGCTGTATCATCCCTGAATTGCGAGGGTCTCAGTGTCAGTTTTATGTATGCCTGTGTTAGAAATGGAGTTGGAATAAGGATGAAAGGACTCAAAGAACTAGATTTTACCTTCACCATTAATGAAGTTACCACAGACAGCTCTTTATCTTTTTCATTTTCATGTTTTGTGACTTGACAGATTCACTGTCAGTCTGTCAGATTGCAGTGCATTTCCTCCCAGAGACATGGACGACTGCCCCCGAGCCTATAACAGCAATTTTAACTACCGTCCTTAACTGTTCAAAACAGCACAAGAACCTTACAGCGACATTTAAAACTTTGCATCAATGAAAAGGTTACTCTCAATATATATCCACAAGTATTTATATTAGTTTGAATCAATATTTTCCCATTCATGGTGTTAAGTTGATTGTTCAAGATAGTATGAATGGAATACAGCAGTACTTTCAAAGGTGATAAAATCCTTCATGAGCTTTAAAACACTGAAGAAATTGTAATCAATCATGAAAATTACAGCAAAAAATTGAAATGTCTTAAAATGCGTATCATGGCATTGTGAGGATTGTGAGCATGCAAGCCGGCCGAGAGGAAAAACTAAAAACACAGCATCAATCATATCATGTTACAGAGTTAACTAATTTGGCCCCAAAACCAGACAGTCTGTACAATATAAAAACTGGATCTTAATTGTCGATTTTGTAAACACGAGGACACGGAGAAAAGCTTTGAAATGAGTGAGTAGTACTCAGTATTCACCTCTAAATTGCTGTGACTGACAGAAAAAAATTACAGGTTTAATGTACTGAAGAAGTTTCTGTGGTAGTGAGTGTTACAAGTAAGCAGAACATCTACAGTGATGATCCAAAGGCTTCAATGCTAATGTATTGTTGTGTTAGTTGTGTAGTTTAGCATGTGGGTCGTCTTTGTAATTCTCAGATGTGGAGACAGTCAGGGGTTCTAGGCTCAGAGTACTTTTCAGCACACAGGCCTGGGCGTATGTAGTTCTACCTCTATTTAATGAGCCACTTTCATATTACGAAATGATGTCTTGATTAAATGGATAACAATGTTATGGCAAATCGCATTTACAGTTGGCTTATTTCTTGCTATAATGAGTAGTAGTAGCAGCAATACTAGTATTGAAAAATACCCTTAGCAAAACTTCCTGTTGTTCTGTTTACTGTGATGTTCCAAGGCTTGTTATTATCTCCTTTTTTTGCCATATTTTTTTCTGGGTGTCTGGAAGCTATGGCTCAGAATTCTCTTTACTATAATTTCACCTCCGTAGCTTCACATCTTTTCTTATTGTCACTGTTTTGTTTTTTTTATGAAAGATCCTCTGGGTGTAAATTGTTGTTGTCATCTTGGAATGCAGGGTACTCCTCTCTCTCTCTCTCTCTCACTCTCTCTCTAATGCACTGGTAGACATAAATGTGCCAAGCAACACAACTAAAACTCCACTCATCTAAAACTACTGCAGCATGACTATATATTAAATCACTTTAATTCCTTTGTTGTTTGTTTGATCTTAGATCCTAATTTAGAGAAAATCAATTTCATCCGGTTACTCTGTTCAGGAGCCGTGCTGCTCATCTTGTGTGTTATCCTTTGTCATCACAACCACTCTGAAACAGGTAATCTTCTAATATAAATCTATTTCAGAAGCATAGGTTACAAATGAAAAAGTCATCTTTTGAAAAGTGAATATCTTCACTGTCTTATTTTAGAGTTCTGGAAGAAAGTCCAGCCCCTCAACAACTCTGTCGAATAACCCTGCATTCACGATACTGTTCTATTCCTGAGCAGGACGTCCATTAATGCCTCTGTATTATGATATGAAAAGCATGTATATTTCAATGGATCCTAATGTCTAACCAAATAGTTTTTCAGTCATTGTTTCATGTTTATCACGGTTATGTAATCAGAAATTGTTATTGTGTAATGGATTATGAAATGACACATTCAGAAATGAGCTGGATTTACTTTTTTTATGAAGATACTTTGTATGCTGTCACAAATTACGGTTTTATTACATCTGCAAAACTGATGTCTTTTAAGAGAAATGATTTGTTCTGTTCATGCCTTGTTTCTTTGTTTTGTCAGTTTGTTTTTACACTGTGCACAAAATACTTATACATTCGCAATTATGTAACCTTCTAACTTGGAGTGACTTCATCTCATCAAACACTGAACTTTCAAATAAAATGTGAGCGTTGCCTTTAAAGCATGGTTCTCATTAAACTGAATGTTCAAATGGATTTATGAAGAGATAAATTTCTGATGCTGTACCAAGATAAACAAGATCTTTTCAAAGAGAGAGAGACTAATTAGTCTGCATTACTGAACTAGCCTACCACACAGGGCCTGGTCTTCTGTCTGTTTACACATTTCTCTACCACTGTTTGCCCCTACCAAAACTGTATAGAAAATGATTGCTACACCTATACATGTATTGATTATGCGCATATAGCATATTACTTACTCATTCTGTTTTTTGTTTTTTTTTTTTTGCACAATTGTCACAATAACCAGAGCAGACTGCACAAACTTTATATCAAAGGTATTATCTGAAATCAAAGTTAGTGTCACGCCTTGCATTCCCCCGCACCCCTCCAACCCCTGCCCGACTCTGCTGGTCATTTTTGTGTTGATACTTCCTGGTTTCCTTTGTTCCACCTTGTTAACTGGATCATTAGTTGCATCTGTTTGTTAATTTAGTCCTGCTCTCAGTTTGGATGATCAGTCTTAGTTTGGTTCTCTTAGGCAGCGGGGTCTGAGCAGCAGCGGGGTCTGAGTCGTGGGAGTGTTGAATATAGCAATGACCTCTGTAGTGCATTCTGACACCTCGGTTCCTCAGTATAGTGGGAGAGTAACGGTACATTTATGTGTAAACATGTAAAAAGTCCTGTTAGCAAGGTTAAAACCAGCACTATTTTGGCTACATCTGCCATTGCACGAAATCGTGCCTTATATAAAGGAAGGAGATAACAGCACACATTCTGACATCAAACAAAGTAGTTAGTGGTACGCACTCTGATGTTACAGGCCAAAAACTCAGTTTTCTCAATATGTGTTCTTCTTTGTACTTGCATTCTCATGGACTTGTGAAACGTCATTAGTCATGGCCTAAGCACTGTTCCAATTCAAAGTTCGCATCTAGCCAAGTACAGATCAAATACCCAGATGTGTCCTCAATTTGTGGGTTTTATAAAGGATGTATCAAGAGGTGACTTGTGTTGACTTGGGTAGTCATGTTTCCCAGAATGGATTGGACCCCAGCTGAACCTGGCAAGTCCGAACACCCAAGAAGTTTGTACTTGGCATGCTCCGTATTGAGAAACGGCTCCTGTCTTCATGTCAACACGGTCAATGATAAATGTCTGAGTTAGTTATCATCCTGGCAAGAATCCTGTAGGTTTGAAGAAGTTTTTTGTTAATCCTTTTTTTTGTTCAAATAAAACTGAGCAATCTGCATATTCAGCATCTCCTTCAACTTGTTAACCCTGTTTTGTCCAAATAAACTACACTAACCTGCACAGGCATCCAGAAGTGCCCCCAGTTCATGACAGTCATGACAGGCAAAATTTAATACACAGAAACAGAGAGGCAGGACAGCAACAGAGAAACAAACCATGAGCAAATCGGCTAAGCAGGAACTGGGAAGGAAGAAGGAAAGCTAACAGAAACAGGGAGTCTAAACAGGACAAACATGGCTCAGTACACTAAGGATTAAAGATCACATTCTCCTGATTATATGATGAACTGGTTAACAAATGGCCAGGCAACCAAGGCTCTGATTGGCTAAACACGACGGAGGTAGAGACAGAGATGTTAAAGTACCCTCCCCAATGCAGGTCTCTAGCTGTAAGGCAAGGTGAAGCCAGGGATGGGCGGGGTAAGCAGGGGATTCAGGAAGAAGTTGGGCTGATAGGGAGGGGCCAGGCAAAAGCAGGAAGCAGCACCCTGATAATAGACTGAGCAACAGAACTGGGTAATCGGACTGGAGGAACAAAAACTGCAGGTGGCAAGGAAGGACAAGGAACTGGAGGCAGTGTAAAGATGGATATCCCAGAAGGCATTGGAAATTCAAGAGCAGACTCAGGAACAGGGTCAGCAGATGGAGCCTCTGAAATGAATGGCAGCCAATAAAACTGGAGGGTATACAGATCCAGCCAACCAGACTTTAGGGTCTGGAGTTAATTTGTTAAGAGTTGATTTGAAAATTATTGCTCCAATATACACACAGACTCAAGAATAGGGTGAGGCCTTGCCATGAACTGTTTTGGGGTACTGTGCCCAGAAAAGATAACATGAAAAATTACAAAGTTACTTGGCATAAGCTTAAGTATGAGTAATTTTGTTCATATAACCGACGTCCATGAAAGTCAGAACTGAGGAAGAAGAATTCCGGGGGGGGGGGGGGGGGACTTGGACGCCCCCAAGCAAATCCTATGCTATATAGCCCTGGAAAAAAAGTTGACCCTCCCCCATCCCCGATTGTCAGTGTATAATTTGCACTCTGTGCAAATATTGACATTTTCCCATAACAGTATGTCGATGTTCATCCAAACATCAGTATTTGACATCTGTTTCCTGGGGTCAGCTAGGTCAGTCAGGCTTTGATTGCTTGGGTATGTTTGGAAGGAGCATCAGTGATGAGCACTGCCTAATATGAAGAGGGGATCTTGTCCTGAGGAAAAGATATCAACAACAGTCATATGTGGCTGAAAGAATATGATTCTTCACCATGAACTGAAGTGTGAAGCAAAACAGACAAGTCTGAATCTGAATCAGTTTAGTGCAAATATCAGTCCTGGATGACCAAATACAGTTACATTAAGAACAACCCTCTGTACTGGAAGGTCCTTGATGCAGTGCATTAAACTCCTTATGACACATTAAAAACTGAAAGTAAAGTTGTGTGAAGCAATAGTTTACAAGTCATATAATCAGATAACTCCACCTTCAACCTGTTTTAATTTCCTATTCAAGTGAATGCATGGTGTGGGCCTGCACCAGAAGAGGCCAGCAGGGTGTAATGTTTCATCATCACAAGTGAAGATTTTGTAGCTCTGATATGGTGTGTGGTGCAGTTTCCATGGCTTTGGTCTACGAAGCACCTTAGAGGACAAAGATAAATGTACATCAACTCACTCTGAACAACCACCTTCATCCTGCTTCAATGGACTGCTTCAGTTAAACTTATGCAAATCATGACGTGTTTGCTTCATTATAACATAAATAAATAAATAATAGGGCAGTGCATGGCAAGTACATGTATGTGAAACATCAATAACATCAGAGATCCAGCAGCTTCTTTGTTTGGAATAAATGAAATATCCCTTCAGTGTGTGGAAAAAATACTAAATTCCTTTCAGCTGTAGTCCACATGAAACTGATGAAATGTATGGATGTCAAATACTGTAAAATACTTCTGAGCAAATAATGTAGAATCTCTCTCACAGTTTTCATTTTATTTACAATTGCACGCATTTGCATTTATCCTGTTTTGTTCAGGTAATTAATGCATTTTGCAGTTTTAAAGACTCCTTTTCAACAATGCTGTCACCAGTCAGAATGACCTTTTTGCTAGAGAACTTTAGAAAATGTCAAATATTTTACAAGAAAAACATTCTCTATTATCCCTGTACACAGGATCTATGTGTATGTTCTAGCAAATGCTTGTTCACGCACAAATGTGTGTGTGTGTGTGTGTGTGTGTGTGTGTAGGGTTGGTTTCTCTGTAAGTGACGAACTTACAGGAAATAGCCTACAGTGCCTCTTGTTAAAACCAGAGAGTAAAAGGTGCACTGATGCATCTTAGGTCAACAATGGAGTTCATAATTCTCCTAACATGTGAGTGTATTTCACCCAGACATCCATGGGGAATAATATTCTATGAAATTCATTTGTTCTGCCTGTTTACACATCAGCTAATAAGACTTCATGTATGCTGCACATCAATTTAATGTTCTAAATCTGGACTTGGATACCTTAAAAATTTGTTGGCTGTATAACCTTTATTTCAAAAAATGCTGTTTTTTTTTCATTCAGTCGTTGCATCTATACTGAATGTTGTATATCTGAAACAAGGTATGTTTTTCAGTATCATTTCTCTGATTAAATATGGCCATTGTTGATTTTACCAATTTTTTCTCACCATTAGAAGCATATGTATTTATTACCATTAATTCTATGAGCAGGTGATTCAGATGATGTCTTCCCAGCAAAGATAGAAGGGGAAAGCCTTGTCAAAGCCTGGTCAGGAAATAAATTGGAATTAAAATGTAACATATCTGGTCTTCAAAGACCAGACGGTGAGCTCAGCATGTATCTGTGTAAGAACGGAGTTGGAACAAAAGTGCAACCACTCAGAGATATGCACAGCACCATTTTCAAGTTTAATGTTGAAATGGAGGACTCAGGAAGCTACAGTTGCGTGTACTCAGCCCAAAAATATACTCCAAAAGCTGTACATGCAACAGGAGAAAACTCAATCACTGTGAGAGTTTATGGTAAGGCATGTCTCATAGACTTTTAATAAAATTAGTTTTAAAGATGAAGTGCTTTCTGGAAATATTTATGTATGCTTAATGTGCACAGATGATCCTGTTGTCCTCCCAGAAGGAACTCATGGAAACCAAACTCATGTGAGAGCAGGTGAGAATGTGCCATTATGCTGTATAATCCCTGAATTGTGAGGGTCTCAATGTCAGTTTTGTGTATGCCTGTGTTAGAATGGAGGTGGAATAAGAATGAAGGGACGCGAAGAATCAGATTTTACCTTCGCCGTTAATGAAGTTACCACAGACAACTCTTTGTCAGATTGCACTGCATTTCTCCCAGTGAGTGGTCAGGTCAGCTCCATGTGTACCTCTATAAGAATGAAGTTGGAATGAAAATGAAGGGAAATGAAGAGCCAGATTTCACTTTACTATTAATGAAGTTACCAAAGACTTTCAATCATAAATTATTAAAAAAAATAAAAAATAAAAATCTGCCACAGAGATGCTGAACATCTTAATGTAAAATGTTAAGGAACTGTCATTTTCCATTTCTTACCTTGCTAATAGTTTGATTTCAGTTGATTATTGACAAAAAGTATTAGTGTTGTGAGATGCTACTGAGACCCTACTGGACTCTGTTTCAGTGAAAAAAAGTGATTTAACAGTAAACGTGTGTTCTGGTTATAAAGTTTTTAAATGTCACTTTCTGTCACTTGTACATTCATGAACATACAGCATTTTTTCACTTTTTATTCAGTAGACTCATCTATCCCTGTGAGGACTACAGTCATATCCCTCTGTGTTATAGTCCTGGTTGTGCTGGCAGTGTTTGGACTGTATCGATACAGAATCATCTTAATGAGTGGTAAGGATGCTGAATTAGACCGCTGACAATCCCTGTTTTTTCCCGTCTTTAGAAACACAGACTTTACTTTAGTATATGGTCACATGGAAGTGCAGTTTTTGTACTATGTTCATTTCAATTGTCAGAATCACTGTGGTAGTGCATGGAAAATATACAGTGTGATGATTAATCACATAAACATCTCGTTTTAAATGATTATTTTTCTATTGCAGTGATTTCCTGCGGCCCCAGCCCGAGGTAAATCTGATAAATAATAAAGAAAAGACTTAGAAAATTGACTTGACATCTTGTTGTACACCACCTAACTTCTCTCTTTCTTTTTCTTTCTCTGTCTTTTTCTCTCTCTTCTCTGTCCCACAGTGGAGTATCTAACAACGAAGCATTTTATGAAGTTATTGACGAGGCACGAGGTACATGCACTTTAATTCTTAGTGATATATTTCTCTCAAATATAATGTTTACACATTTTCCTGCATCTGTCCTTTTATGTATTTTGAAGGTGCAGAAATACTCAACAAGACTGAACAAAGGTGAGAATAATGCTCATACTCGCCTTTCACTACAACTATGAGGGTGAATCTGTAGATTGAGAAGTGTCACCTCATAGGTTGGTTGCAAGATTCATCCTGATGGTGGCCTGGTGTTATCCACTTTGATTTCCCACCCTGACAAGCATCAAGCATATCCCATCAGATTACATCAGATTACATGCCTGACTGGTTATTTTAGGAATTTAGAAGTCATTATTTTAGGTTAATTTATAACCACCCCCCCCCCCTTTGGATGATTTTGTAGGTTCAAAGCTTAAAAGCAAACCTTTCTCTTTCTGACATAGAGAGTATTTTAAATGCAATTTAATGCTCATCATATGAGCAATGTATTTGGTGAAGTTTTTGCTGAAGACATTCAGTTAATGAGCCCTGACCTTGTTCTCATCCCCCACCCTCTGAACCAAATAACAATGACCATTTTACCTGAGAGTGGACAGAATGGGGAGGAAGTGCTTTTGCTAAAGCAGAGAAATAGCATAATGAAGTAGGTGACTGTTTTGAAAGGGGTCTTGCTTGTTATGACAGATGCACATCCATGACAGAACACATACACAGTTACAGCTATTTTTCCATGTGGGTTGTGTTTGATTATAACATGCTTTCTTATGGCGTTGTATAAGAATGTTAGTGTTCTAATCCACTGTTTCTACTGCTGCTGTGTTACAGTGCTGAGTTCTCTGATGAAATGTGTGGAGGATATTCTACAGTAACAGCAGTCAGAGGTAAAGAAACAACAAACACTGTCTCACATTCGGCAGCTGATTGGTTTACAGGAGATGATTTTGATTGTAGGGCATTTTGGCTTTATCTTTTTTTACTGCAACTGTGAAATTCTGACCAGCATGTCATCCACAGGAAACATGGGACATGGTGCTTGTCAGTGAGTAATCATTTCCATTACAGTTTTGTGTCCAGCTGTACTTTTACATTGTGCTAAAATGTAGTACCATTGTAATCCCATCAATTATATAACAGAGTTTTGAAAATGAGAGTGAAGTGGTTTAACGTTATGTTTTTCTTCACAGTGCTACTGAGGCTGTGGTGTACAGTTGTTTACAACCCACAGGTATGAGTGTGTGCAGGCAGTTATGTCTACTTTTGCACAAGTGTTGTTGCTCTGATGATAAAAAAAGACATCTAGTCTTGCTCTCAGTATGCAGACACACAAGACCATGAGCACTGGGCCTGTTTGAAACCACTTGTTTAGAGAACATACAGACACGTACATGCAAACAAAGAAACCAAATTAAGAA